>NC_136485.1:148156558-148166558 GCF_053919585.1 Euprymna scolopes
AAAATGATGTGAAATAAAGCCATTGCTATTTTCTTTAGGGCGCCAAATTTATCGTTAACAATTGTATATACATAAACATTGTCTTATATCAAAACTTTAAAATATAAATCCTGAATGTTAAGATGTATTTTATTATTACATGTTCTTCGGATTCTGTTATTATTTTTAATTCTATGCTTACAAGGATCTGCTTGAAGTAACCTTTGAACTTCTTCCGGTGTATAAAGCTGAACTCTAAAATATTTGCGTCATACTCGGTAATATGCAAGATCCATGGTATTATTAATAAACTAGCGGGGGTACCCGGCGTTGCCCGAGTGTTTGTTTCCGGGACGGGGCGGGAGTTTTAAAAAATGTTATGGTAGGTAAGTAGGAAGGATCAAACCCGGAGTCATGAGTAAATGTATGAAAATAAAGTGTGAAAAAAAACAACAAAAAAACATCTTCAACGTTAAGAGTTCAGCCACCAAAAAAAGTCCATTCCGGTTGTTTAGGAAAAACAAAAACGACTACGGTAGGTCGGCGCGAACGTGAAAATATAATGTGAATTGTCCAGCACGCTAACCACTACGCCACAGAGCACTGCAGCTTAGTTTCGTGATTTTAAATAACTTCACATGAAATAACTACGAAGCCAAACCGGTGTTCTCTTCTCAACTGTTCCTTGTGAACGATCCCCAAACGGTGTTAAGTGGTGGCAGTGGGAGGAGGAATTTATTAGAGAGAAAATATTTTACCACTTCCATTGATCTTAACCGATTTTTGCCGTGACTTCTCAGCAGAAAAAGTATAGAAATCTAAGATTATCGAGGGATTTGAGAAATAATAAGCCTATAACAGACCTCAGATATTGTTCTGTCGTTTGTGCATATTTTATTTGCATGAAATATCTTGATTTTTATCCTATTAAGGTCAAAATCAGACGGGAAAAATGAGTTTATTTTATTTATATAGAGAAGAGAAGATAACGTGGTAGAACTCAATTGTAAACGTTAGACATTTCTTAATTGTAAGTTTTTACTCTCAGAATAAATTCTTAATTACTTAATACAGTCTTGACTGATGAAATGAATAATGATCTGCACTTCTTTTCTTTTAATACACGCTCTGTTCGAAATTCAGTTCAAATTCCCGATTAATACAGAACATTCACGATTGCGATAGAAAAATCAGTGCGTTCGAAAAGATATATCTGAAGTTTTTTTTTGTAAAAATTAAACTATATATCAGAACATATTCCGGGAAATTTTAAAATTACATATAATATTTATTTTGAAATATTGTGTTTATGTGTATGCCATGTTATTTGCAGTTTAATAGAAAATAAGTTAGCCATTTACACTTCAGTTAACTAGATATTACTATCACACAATCACCATATATATATATTGATAAAGGAAAAATAAATGTATGTATGACGGCGACTAAACTGGTTCCCCTACCATATATATATATATATATATATATATATATATATATATATATATATATATATATATATATATATATATATATATATATGTATATACATGTATATATATATATATATATATATATATATATATATATATATATATATATATATATCTTCTAAGTGGTCCGAGTCTTATATTCGAGCGAAGTATAATGTTAATTAACTGTATTTTATTTTATATCTATTACAAGTTTCGACAGTAATAATAGTAAGATGTGAGAAAAATATAAATGCAGTGTAAGATACTCTTTCCTTTGTTTGGTTGTCTCTTTTCTTATTTTTATTCTCTAAAATATATATATTATACATTTCATTTTTCTGTTTTGATCTTAATAGGAGGAACTCTTTTTTCTATTCATTAAAGAAAAGGAACTTTGTTATATATCGATTGTGGGATAACATTCATGTGTAAAATATCTTGAAATGTGTATTTTCTTTTAAACTTAAACTTTAATAAAATCTCTTTTTTTTCGGTTTTCTTACGGGATGATCCTATTTACAAAATTATTATGTGTAATTATATTACAGACGATATTTTACAGGATGTGTACATGCGTAATATTTGTACAAAAGATTTTAGTGTATATATATATATATATATATATATATATATACATATATATATATTATATATATATATATATATATATATATATTTAAATAAGGGAGTAGTCACCAACAATGTGTATTTTTTAACATTATTTTATTATTCCGTGTCTTGGTTTTTCATTGAGAATTATGTTTGGATCATTGCAATAATGTCTTTTAAGTCATTGAAATCGTGTTTACGCGCGTTTCAGACGTTCTGTGAAGCGTCCTCGTCAGAAATTATTTTCAAATGTGTTGGAGATGTAAAAATGGCAATTTTAGTAGCTCATTTGAAGTGTTTCCAAGTGGGTGGAGGCTTGTAAGTGTTTATCATTCATTGGCAAGTTCAATTTTTATTAATCTTTCATTGGGCTGGTCGACGCCGCCGACCTGGCTGTAGTCACACCCTCTTTCTGCTAGTGTTTTTTTTTCTTTTCCTTTAGGGTGGGGTAGGGTGTGTGTGTGTGTATGTAGATATATATATATATATATATATATATATACATACACATATATATATATATATATATATATATATATAATGAGAGCAATAGATCTGTAGAGAGAGAGAGAGCAGGTGGTTAAAATAAACTATATTTCAAATATGAATGTAAAATTGTTAGTTTACCGTGCATGCATATATGTGCATTAAAATGTTCTATAAATATATCGTCTAGATATAATTGTTTTCCCTTCTACATATAATCACTAGTAAAGCTTAACGCTTCGAATCTGAGCCAGTATATAATGTTTGTATGACATTTTTTCTAATTCCATCCCCGTCTTGTTTTCTCTAAATCGAGCGACATGGCGTATCATCAGATCAGTAATAGTGCGGAATCAAAATATCTAAAACTACAGACAGGTATTTTTATGCGGAATCCAATTCAAAAATAGTATCTCCTTCTGACATGGTATTTTATATCCTATATTTAGGGTAAAACTGTACGCTTGCGACTTTAGAAATATATATATGACCATAGCAACATATACCGACATAAACATGCACATATATGTATCCATATATCTATCTATCTATCTATATATCTATCTATGAGTGTGTATGTATGTATATATACATATGCATTTATAGATGATTTTATACATGTATGTTTAAAATATATATACGTATAAAGATATATATATTTATATATACATATAATATATATATATATATATATATATATATATATATATATAAATATATATATATATATATATATATATATATATATATATTTACATATACATATACATGCGGGGTTGTTTTTATGTGCGACTATAAACTAGGGCAGTTTGATTCGTGACATTCAGAGATTGTATGATTAAAGAGTTACTGGAGTCGGAAACAAACTTCTCTCCAAAAATCAATATTAACAGAAACACGGCATATGTACAGAGTTGAAACTATGCATACCTGTTGTTAAATCAATAATATTTACACGACCTTATTGGAAAATAATGAGACGTATATATATATATATATATATATATATATATATATATATATATGTACATATATATATATATATATATGTACATATATATTTATATGTATATATGTATATATACATACATATATATATATATATATATATATATATATATATATATATATACTAGCATGGCTCGTTAAAATGCGTTGTCGGAGATTACTCTCACCCCTCTTCACTCGCAGAATAGTGAACTTCGGTTTCGTATAACCTGCAGGTATTGTTTGAATCTGATACAAGTAAGTATGGGGAGATACATCCGCATGCATTAATAAAATTAGGAGGACTCGTCCATTAGGATAAGAATAGAAAATATCAATTTAATTGGAATTTAGAGATGTTCACTATATAAGAACTGTTAAGATTGTAAGAAACTGAACATGTTAAGAACGGCTATCGGAATAGACACACCTAATTTCTGCTTAAAGTTACACCTCCAACATTGTCATGAATATAACGTATATCAGCGCAGAACATGTTTTTTTTTAGTTTGGCTGGTATATGAATAAATTCCACAAATAAAAGCGTGAACATCGAAGGCATCCAGCAATTGCTATGGTTGTTGACATTATCGATAGAAGAGAAGTTAACCATTGTATAGCGCATGCGAGTACAAATGACATTGCCATTGAATTAAAGTGTAGAATACATGGGTTTATATCTCTGTAAGGACTTGTCTGCACACCATTTAAATGATATTTTCGAAATAAGTATAAAAAACTCCTATAATTGAAACGAAACAAGTGAAGGTGAACATAATGCAATAATTAACTCCCTCCCTCCAAAAAATGTTAACGTTTGCGCACGTAAATAAATGTAATCGTCAAGCTTGATGGTAAATCGGAAAATAAAAGAAATGAGACATGGTTAACATGTTTTTGTTTATCGTGCATCTTTAAAACATTGCTATTTTAGAATAGGTTAATTAGGTTAAATTCAAGCTTTACGATATCTGTTTTATTATTAAATTCTTAGGTGGAAGCCCAGAATATTTACAAAACACTGTACCCTTCTCACGTATGAAATGCCTTTCAAAATCATAAGGTTATTATTTCTTCACAGGGTTAGAAAAGAACAAGTACGCATGTATTTGTTTCATGGCACTTGTTATTTTAGGGTGGGGGCGATACTATAAAATGTCGATAAGGAAATACACTGGCCAAATAACCGAGAAAGAAATCCTCCGATTCAATAGAATTTTAAACATCAAATTGAAAACTTGAAGACAAAATGAAACGAACATTTTTTTTTATTATTGGTAGAAAATATATACGTTCCTGTAATTATTTTAGGAAGAACGAATTTCTAATTAGCTTTGTTTTCTTACTTAAATCAAATAAAATATTTCCATGCGTACTTAAATAAAATAAATTGGAACAATAGATAAAATAATACGACAAAGAAGTAAAAATAAATATATAATAAATCGGCACAATAGGTAAAATAATACGACAAAGAAGTAATTAAGTGGAATTATGTGATCTTGGCGCGGAGGACAAGGAAGAAAAATATTCTAAAACTTCTAATTTTTTAAATTAATTTTCTTAGAATTTTAATGCCGGGAATTGTAATTCTACAATTAAAAGTGTTTACTTATTTCGTGTATTGATTTGTAAACTGTGCAACCTATATAGGGTTATATAAGTTAACGATATGGATATGTATTTTTCTGGACGATTAATAATCATTTTAATGTCACTGTCTCAAATGAAGGGTGACGCTATGTTTGCGAATTTTAGAATTGTTCGTTAATGTAGGAATTTGTTTCATTCTGGAATATGAGAATGTCTGCCAATCATTACAGACGCCGCATTGTCGGAAGGAAGCGACTAATTTTAATGTGGAAATCGGAAGGAGGATGATATGTCTATATAAGTAATCTTGAAGTTACGAAAAGTGTAATGACACTGTTATAGAAAAATGCAATATCGCGCCCGGTGACAACTAATAGCAGTGGGAGGAATTAATATATAGAGATAAATAGAGGGCCTTTTTTCTCGTGTAATTTTGCGATTGTGGAATCAATATTTTAATATCACAACTGAATGTGTATATAACGGCGTGCAAAAGTTACATCAAATGGTGAGTAATATTTTAGACATAATAAATTAGTATACGGCATATGTTGATGCACACCTACGTTAAATTGATCAAGAGGGGAATATCTGCAATCAAAATATTATATACAGGACGATACACCACACACACAAACATATATATATATATATATATATATATATATGCGTGTGTGTGTGTGTGTGTGTGTGTGTGTGAGAGAGAGAGAGAGAGAGAGAATCTGAGTGCATTTGAGGGCACTTCTCAACAACTTTTGGATCAATATACTTGGAATTTATTTCATAGAGGGTAAATTTTTAGGTTTTTTTACATAGAAGTTACCACTTATCAGCTCAGAGGAAACCCGAGAATAAGTGTTAAAGTGTGCACAATACTCAATTGTACAATATTAAAGGCATCATTAGTAATGTACATTTGGTAAATTGGATAGTTAATGGTTCATCAAGAAGTTGTTTATGTTTTACTTGGAGACGGCAATATTGTAATCAACAGGAAAGCAAGCAAACAAAAGACAGTTCCAGTGTTAAGATTATCTAATAAAAAATCTAATAACAAAATTGTTCATGGAATCTACGTTTAGGTTTAGGTACGGATGAAGAGTGTAGGAAATTATATATAGTTTTTTCAGCAAAACGATTGCTACCCCTGAAAGTTTTGGAGGGTCTTCATAGATTGAAGCTTAGAAATGCCCTTACCATGAAAATAAAAATAAAGCAGAAACAAACTCGCAGCATATTTTTTTCTGTTAGAAAGAGACTGCAGGGAAGAGAAAAAGGCATCCGCTACTAGGCTACGTAGTCTGTTTTGAAAACGAAGGCTACGAAGTCTGTTTTGTAGTCGGTATAAGATGTTTTAGCAGCTCCCCCCCAGATATGAGAACAGTACTGTATTTCTGGACCTACCTGGTTCTTGTATAGGTAGGGGATTACATCAGTATTGTAATAGCTACTGTATCGTTAGAAAGATTCCGCCATTTAACGACTTTGGAAACTGATTTTATGTACGTTTTCCATTTAAATCAGGAGAAATGTGCACGCCCAGAAGGATGTCAATACATGGAACCTCGGCATAAGACGAAACTCATTAATGTAAATTGATGCCAGATGGAGATCAGAGCGTTTATGATGTAAAGATAGAAGCTCCATTTTATATGCATCAAAAGTAACCAGAAACTTCTTTCCCCATTGAACCATGAAGCTCCGAGGTGAGATAATCGGAGACAACTGAGTCATTTTCGGTTTGATGTGGCGCCATCGATTCTTAGGTGGTTAGCATAAATGTATGTGAATTATCTGTGGATGGGATTAGAAACATCATTGATGTAGAGCAGGAAGATAGTTAGGCCCAGGATGAACCCCTGAGGGACACCAGCATTAAAACTGTGAGCTTCTGGTTACTGGTCATAATATACTACTATTAATAACCTATGAGCGAGAAATAATTTAATAATCGAAAATACATTTTCAGATAGACCAAAGTTTGACATTTTGTAACTTAGGTCTTTCTGCCATATCCTATCAAATTCCTTTAATATTGTCCCAGAAAGAAAGCTGAAATCGAGAGATTCGCTAATTATATGAGATATAACCGTAAGACCCTCTGCTGTAGATCTAGCAGAAAGGAAACCATATTACATGTCACTGAGGAAGTTATTTGTGCATACGTGATGACTAGTTTTCTGTTTTACTCAGGAGACTATAAGTTTGAACTCAGAAGGAAATGAGCGATTACCTTAATTCTAAAATACAGGGCATCCTGATGAGATTTTTTCAGAGTATTGGCAAGTAATTATCCTTACACAACATGTACACAGCTTTGCAGTTATGTAAGCTGGTTAAAGTTTAATCTTTATCTGCACTATAATTGGAATGCAATAAGAAAAAAGAGATAAGAGGTGTAAATGGAAATATTGGCTCGTATTTGTATCAGTTTTCCAACTGTATTACCAAATGCCTGTGTGTGAATTTTTCACATAAGAGACTTTTTATGTTTAGAATAATTATGATTTGAAAAAAAAAAAACTTTGTAAAGATCGTTTCAAGCGTAATTAATACTTATCGTACTTAACACGCTATCTTTATGTATTGTTTTCGATATAAGCTCTAGTATTTTTTTGTCACAAGAAGTGAACTATTTTCAAAGAACAATCATTGCATGGAAACTTGTCACTTTTTACAAATGAAAATAACATATTTATGAATAATCACGATCAGGCTACGCCGGATGCCCTGCTATTCTCTATACTTATCAAAGGGAGAATGTGTGTGCGTTTTAAGAAACTTCTTTACTCATATACTAAACGAATTCTTCCTCCGCATACGCTAAATGAGGTATCTGGAGCAGTCATATACGTGGGACTTTTCTTCTCACCCTGTTTTATCCGAAAAATATCTGCTAAGGTGTCAAAGCTTTATAATCGGTATGTTGGAGCCATCGGACGTTATATGTTTGTGAACTATTTGACACTATATATACACATTCATATAAAGGCACACACATAAGTATCTTCCTTTTTATTACTCTCTCTTTCTCTCTTTCTCTCTATGATTTCCATATACATATATACATATATACATATATATATATGTGTGTGTGTGCGTGTGTGTGAATATGTATATATATATTAATATATATATATATACTTACACAAATTATATATATATGCACATGTATTTATATGTATTAACATACATACAAGCACATATATATATACATATTTGTATATATATATATATATATATATATATATATATGAGCATGCCTCTTTGTAAATATATTTCCATATATAAAAGAATATGCATAGGCATGTATTCCTATTAATGTACATGAGAGTAAATACCAACTGAATTCGACTACCTATTTCTGTGTACGTAATCCTGTGAGTATAATTCTGTGTTACTATTGTGCGAAATTATTGTGCGTTTGTTTTCTGTCTGTGCTCTGTGTTCGTTTTTTTTCTTTGAGTATGTATGAAACAAACACATTTGTGCAAAAAATATAAAGACGAAATAAACATATTAAGTGCAGATATAATCTTTAAGAAGTATAAAAAGAAAAAAGAGTAATGTTTGTGGTACGGAACAAGGCAGAGAAATGACGAGAACAACAAGACGCAGATAAGAAACGATTAAAACAAAGACAAGTAAAATAAAGTGAACACGAAATATTATTTATGTTATTTATATTAGCTCTTAAGATTTTTTTCTACTCCTCGTCTTCATAAACATAACAAAAGTTTGGAAATTTACCAAAAGTGGACAAACTGATCAGTAACGAGAAATAAATGTAATCTTACACACAAACAAATAACATACGCAAACGCCATTCGGGTAAAGACTGCATGAATAAAGTTGACAAACAAAAACAAACGCGTATAAGATTCAGTTGCTAAAAGCGGTCTGATAAAAAATAGAAAAATAGATTTAATTCTGTTTCATGTATATTTTTCTTTTAAAAACTGACTCTTCATTACTCTCGGTCTTTGGAGACAGCAATCCGACCAATACACGATAATGTATCTTATATAAAACGCCCCCTTATGTTTTAATACGTTCTGCGTTCATTTTTTTTTTACTGTAAAACATTTTACATTGTAGCTCTTGTTATTTTAAAAAAAAAATTCTCTACAAAGATGTGCGTCTTCTCTCTTTCAAACCCAGCAGACAAAACTTAGACATGTAATAATAGTCGCGAATTTCTTTATATAGGATTGCGAAAATAGGTTCGTTTTGAAAAGAAATGCACGGAAATTCATATTTTATTATCCAGTTGTACTTATCTACCAGTATCAGCATAAAACAATTACAAATTTCCCGAAATATTAATGAATTAATGAAAATAATATTTCTTCCTTCAAGAGGATACCAGGGTAATACATAAGACAAGGAAAATTAGAAATAATACAAGTGCAAGCCGAAAAAAATTAAAAAAAACTATTTTGTGTTATTTTTCTTTGAATCGTTGCAGCCTTTTTGATACAACATACCCTGAACAATCATACTCAATATAATCTATCGGTCTTATTTCTATACAGCCGTTTCTTCCCACCTATATTATAAACGTATATATTATTTTACCCATTCGCTCCCACAACCTAAACTTAGTATTTTGGTATTTGTCAATTCTTGTATAACTAAATTTTACTATGCATAATTTAGATAAAGAAACAGCCTGGAACCCGATGATGCTACGTAAATTGGCCATGTGTTATTTAACCCCTTCTCTACTCTTTATATATACCTGTACCTTTGCATTATTTTGTATGCGTGCTTTATGTTCGTACCTATTTATATTTGCATCTGTATATTTGTATAGCTATTATCATCCTCTTACTAGTCTTATAGGATTCCAAATCCTATGGTATAAAACT
>NC_136485.1:148171558-148361558 GCF_053919585.1 Euprymna scolopes
TAACCTAGTAAGTTCTAAATGTGTTCTTCGAGGAACATAGACAGATAAATTACCAATATTCAAAAAAATATAATGTGAAATTGCAAGTGTTAATTTAGGTAGTTTTATTAGCACCACTTAATACGTCTTCAGGTAATGGAAAAAATCGTACTTGGAATGTGATTTTATGAAGTTTGGTAAACACGCCTAAAATAGATGATTGACGTGCACACATATTAAAGTTATACAATTATATTACATATATACATAGATAGATGTTTTAATATTTTAATAAATATCAAAGGCAATTTTTTTTTAAGATGAGCAGAATTAACTTGAATCAGAAGTGTTATTAAAATATTTAATAAGAAAACAACTACACTAAATATTATTTTCCGTGGTGCATACCACTAAACGTGTTATATTTCACACATAACTTTCAGGCATGTATTTTGATGAGCGGGTTTCGTGTATTAAATTCATCAAGTTGATTCGTAAAATATATACCTAATATAATATAAAAAAGAATTTAGTATGTGCATGCACCTGTGTTGTACTTTGTCAAGATGGACTCAAAATACTTCTACTTTGTTCAAGATGGACTCTAAATAAACTTATTTTTCATGACATTTCACAGGAAAGTACATTATTTACTGCCAGTGTCCATTGGGTATGTTCTGTATCACAATGTCTTTAATAAGTATCAGTAATCGATGAAAAAAAAATGTGATAAAAGTAGGGACATACGATTTTGACTAAAATTTTATACATTACGGGCCAACATAACATGTGCGTTTTAAAAATGTTATTACAGTATGAGTTGAATAGCCCGACATGTAAAGTCAACCGTAGGAAATTTTATGTGACAGGGGCTCGTTGGAAATGAATATTTCGTTTAAAACACAAATGCATGATACTTGGATTTTGTTTAAATTTTAAACTAAGATTAAGGTCATTGTCTCCTTACAGGCTGTAAGACGATACGTATGAAATCAACAGTAGATGATTCAAAATGGCAGTTAAATGATATATATGTATATATATATATATATATATATATATATATATATATATATATATATATATATATATATATATATATATATATATATATATATGAGACATGCCCGACGGTGCAGAGTAAACTGTAAGCTAAATGCACCCAACAAAATAGACACTGACAGAGGGGACATGCGACCGAGAAAAGAGGTGGAGGTGAGGCGGACAACAGGCGTAGAACAAAAAAAAAACAGTTGTAAACGAAACGAAGATTGAAAAAGCGACCGACGAGTCTATTTTAGGTTACTGGCCGTGTCATTCTCATCAAGGAGACACGGAGACCAACGATCGGGGAGCGTTCCACAACAAGACGACACGCGGGTGACGTAAGTTTCACATATATATATGTATATATTTTTTTTTAGTTCATAGCAAAATCGAAGCATGCTACTTGATATTTTCCTTATAATACTTTATTAATGCCATTGTATATTGAGGAAAACGATAAAATTGTCGTCACACATTAAAAAAAAACATACAGTGTATTTATTTGAAGATTTAATTTCAAACAAATCAATTTAGTTTGCTTGCTTGTTTAGAAAAGCGTACTTCTATTCGATATCAGATACCCCACCGTAAGACGCCGTATTGTTATTTTACAATGGATAACGACATTATTCAGACCATTCAGACACATTGTGTTGTTGATTTCCAGTCGAATACGAGGATGTAATAGGGCACGATGTAGCCCTCATGAAAAAACACCAAGGCGAATAAACCTGGCGTGAAACTCCTTTAAGCTGTGCTATCGGGCGCTGAGCTGTCCGAACTTACATTGTAAGAATGCTTGCAATAAGGATATTGTCATGAACTGGATAATTAGAGAGCACGAGTAGTACAGCAAATTTCTTCCGAACAAGCTCGCTCAAAATATTGTAAGTTTATGACATGATAGAAAGCAAAAATCTCTCTTTGCTTGTGTACACATATGGCGAAGTAGTAGATTATCTGCAGCAAAAACGAACACCGTTTCATAAAAGGAAAATAAAAGCTTTTTGTCTACTCTAGGGCGCAATTTTATCGTTAAATCCTGTATTTACATCCTATATATATATATATATATATATATATATATATATATATATATATATATATATATATATATATATATATAGGATGTAAATACAGGATTTAACGATAAAATAAAATAAAATAAAAATATAATTATATATATATATATATATATATATATATATATATATATATATATATATATATATATATATATATATATATATGGAGAGAAAGTTATAACTGTAACATTTTAGCATGATCCTTTTACATTGTATATGATGTTGAGCAAATATTGGAAATTGTTTTAAATGTATGAAAAATGGCATTGTCTTTGTTGTCAGGAATTCAGACAATAATTAAGTAAATAAATTTAAACGAAGGATACAATTCATAGGCAAATAAAACTGAGACGATAATTCAGGCATATTGTTGGCCTATATATATGATAGAATTTTAGAGAAGGGACAGTGGAAAGTTAGGTAAACGGGTATTTTGAGAGTATTTTGGATGCGATAAGGCAAAAGAGAGCATTTGTTATGCCCAAATATTTTTCGTAAGAATTGTAACATGCCAGGCGGCAGCATTAGATATGCCACTGTAAGGAAAATATAGATCAGGACGTCGATATTGTGTGCGTTTAAAGCATGACGTATATAACTCCACCGAACAGAATTACAAGCCTCGGCACAATAAATAAAAAAGGAAAGAGTTGAAGTGTACGAGAATTCGTTAGGGTACCAAAAGACTATAAGAGTCAGTACCACGGGTAAATCACATATAGCATTAAGAAAGGAGAAAAAGTAAAATATATCATGGGTACGTAGGAAGAAAAGGTATAAGCTTATAATTTGTTCAGTGTTGTGTGAATGCGGGGCGTCCCTGTTTTGGGATCTGGAACACTCTGATGGAAGAAAAAAATCATAGAAATGCCGGTCATAGTAAGAATTTACTGCGCAAATAGGAATTTGGGCTCAAAGGATTGGAGTTATATAGTTAAGAGTTATGTGTTTTAAGTGATTATGAAAGTCTCAAGAGACCAATAAAGGAAATCATAGTGAATTAGTTTGATGAAAAGTGTTACATGAAAAGGTGTGTCCCCTTTTTCATGCCAGTGAAAATAAAGAGAATTAGTAAATGAAAATAAAATTAGAGAAAACGGGAATCGAACACTGGAGATAAGTTTTAAAGAAAAATAGGTTATAAATGGAATGTTCAGTAAATTGTCGATTCTGTTAAAATATTTAATCAATGCAAATTGGGCTGGAAACTATTCATTGTTAGAAAGAATGTGGATAATAAAATATGGGTTATATGTATTAGATAAGTAGGTTGAATTCCTTTGTGAAAACAACAAAGGAAAAATGGGAAATCAGAATGTTTCGACACGTGTATGTCGCGCATGTTGATGGCACGTGAATTGTAATCACGTTGGCCGGACATGCATGGCTTCTTAATATAGGAAGGAGAGTTAGTTAGAGAAGAAGTCAGAATAGAGTCAGAGAGTCAGACGACAGTTAGTTAGAGAAAAAGTCAGAATAGAGTCAGAGAGTCAGACGAGATTCCGACCAGTTCGAACCTTGCAACCGTCTGGAAGCGAGAGGTTTAGAAAAAGGAAATGTAAAATAAACTTTGAATTCCTTGATGCAAGCCATTAACCCGTCAAGTTGAAGGAATAAATGCTCATCATTTTTTTTTCATAACTGCCGTCTCCTGTATCAATGATTACATGAAAAAGGTATTGTCTATTTATGTGTAAAAACTATTTGAAATTCATCATCTAAAAAATATATGTGTAGAAAGTATATGTGTCTGTTTATGTTATATAAACATTCACGTTCAAACAGAACTGTCAAAAGCATAAATGTCAACCTCTCAATATCAGTCTATCTATCTAGATATCAAATCTTCTCCAAAATGTATTTATATTTCCCTCTCTTTATATATACTTGTTAATGTCCACATCTCTTCTCTAACAATTATAATATCTCTCATCACTTCTTACGACATGAGCATTTCTTACTCAACACTAATCACTCGTAAGACTCTCACAAAGAACAATCAAAATACATACGTCATCTTTTTTTATAATAACACTACGTAAAAAAGTATATCTTACTAATTAGAATCCAACCGCAAAGATGTAAGCAAATGAGCTATGGTGTATGTCCCAAAAGAAATAAAATACGTAGATATGAGACTAAGCTCTAGTTAGTAAAAAAAACACAGGCGAAAGAAATGATCAGGACACATTTGGACGCATAGTCGTGGATTTCGTGAAGAGATAAAGTGGGGGCTCGGTTCACGGCAATTTGTGTATTTCTGTTTTATTAAATGCTAGCTTTTTTTCTAGTCCAATACCGGCTTCCATCTTATCTTGAAATTACTTATAACCGCACCAACTTACTTTCGGAAGAACCCCCCCCATCAGCCTTTTTCTTTTATATCGTAAGCTTCTTAAAACGTTACTTGCTTAAGTTCAAAATAAAATCACGATTTTCTTTTAACGGCTAATTTAAAAAAAAATGTTTTGAACGCTACTAACTGAATTTCTTTCAACACAGTTTGCAATTTGGAGACGGAATTATTTTTGTTGAGATAAGTGATTTCAATCATGCTTTTTATTTTAGATTTAAAATATTAACAACTCCATTTTATTTCAGTATTTAATTTGTGTATTTCTGTTTTATTAAATGCTAGCTTTTTTCTAGTCCAATACCGGCTTCCATCTTATCTCGAAATTACTTATAACGGCACCAACTTACTTTCGGAAGATCCCCCCCCATCAGCCTTTTCTTTTATATCGTAAGCTTCTTAAAACGTTACTTGCTTAAGTTCGGAATAAAATCACGATTTTCTTTTAACGGCTAATTTAAAAAAAATGTTTTGAACGCTACTAACTGAATTTCTTTCAACACAGTTTGCAATTTGGAGACGGAATTGTTTTTGTTGAGATAAGTGATTTCAATCATGCTTTTTATTTTAGATTTAAAATATTAACAACTCCATTTTATTTCAGTATTTAATTTGTGTATTTCTGTTTTATTAAATGATAGCCTTTTTTTTCCTCGTACATATGTTTATTTATCCACCGAGTTGATAGCAAAAATTACGAATTATACTCATTTTTAGTTCGTGTGAGGGGAATCTATCACCATACTTTCCCTTAAACACGTCTGTTGGACTTTTATTAAGTACAATACTTAATAGTTTTTTTTTTTTTTAATGGAGAGTAGAAAACGCATTGTGGATGCGTTATCGGCAGCTCCTGTTACTCTCGCTTCTTCTTATTTGTCCCTCAGTCCTCATTTTTTTAAATGAGTGATATTTCGGACAAAGGGAGAAGAAAAAGCTGTTTTCTAGGTTGGCAGTATTTTTGCGAACAGTTGGCTGAGATGGCGGAAATTTTCTGTTTCTATGTCTATCCTTATAGCCATGTCACTAGTAAGGGTGCTGGAGGTAAACGTTTTGTCTGGGCTGACGTTATCCGCCTGATAGTCAGGGACCCGAACCTTGGATTAACCACTAAGGAGGCTGTCCTATCAGCAGGTGCAAAGTACTGGGGCTGCTGTATTGCCATTTGGTGAATGGATTCTGGACCATGCAGCAGCTTCTGGTGGGGCCTCTCGATGC
Organism: Euprymna scolopes; assembly: GCF_053919585.1. Classification (NCBI taxonomy): domain Eukaryota; kingdom Metazoa; phylum Mollusca; class Cephalopoda; order Sepiida; family Sepiolidae; genus Euprymna; species Euprymna scolopes. The sequence goes on from NC_136485.1 coordinate 148,177,241, forward strand.
CATACTAGTGGGTAATTGTTACGGCTGTACCTTATCATTAGCTACAAATAAAAAACAATCTTCGTTTCTTTTTCTCTCTTAATTTCCCCTCTCTGTCCTGCTCTAAGTACATCTGTCGACCTAGTCCACAAATTCCAAAATTTAATCATGACAAGTTTCAAGAAAAAATACACGATTAAACCCGGTTCCCCAACTTCCAACGTAGACCCCTACTACCATGTCTCCTTCTCCAACATCAGGGGTCTTCGTTCTAACCTTCCAGAGGTTGAAACCCAATTACAGGAGACTAAACCAGACCTTTTATTTTTAAGTGAAACTGGCATTGGACAGTCTATTCCCCTAGATGAGTTTGCAATTTCAGGATACTCTAACTTAACTTCTAAATCTGACCCCCAAGATCGCCATGGGCATGGAATATGTGCCTATATTAAAGATAGCTTTCCATGTGGGAGGGACATCTTCAGGGAAGATCCTAACTTACCCTATATGTGCTTCCGGGTTGCTTTAGCTCACACTACTGCATTTATATTTACTCTCTATCGCCCCCACAACAGTGGAGTTACTATCTTTCAAAGCATATCTTAGAAAATTGACCAAGTCCTTTCTACTTATCCTTCAGCTAACATTCACGTATGTGGAGACTTCAATGTTCACAACGTCGAATGGTTGACCCACTCAAACAAGACCGATGATGAGGGGAGGTTCTGTCATGATTTCTCCATTGCCTATGACCTCACTCAGATTGTTCAGGAACCTACCCGTGTGCCCGATAATGACGGCCAGTATGCGAGCCTACTAGACCTTTTTCTCACAACTTGCCCTGAACTATGTTCAGTTTCTGTTCTGTCGCCTCTTGGATCTTCCGACCACTCTGTTGTATCAATTAAGATAAAAATGAAATGTAATAAGTCCCCAGACGTACCTCTCCATCGTACAGTATATCGATACACTAAGGCTGACTGGGATAGCTTCCGTACATTTATATCTGATCTACCTCTGCATTCCATGTTTAAAAAGGATGTGTCCTCTATAGTATTAGACCTAACTGAATGGTTAATTGTAGGTATTGACCATTTCATACCCTCTAAAAAGTTTCAGAAAAAACTAACAGCCAGCCATGGTTCTCTCCAGAATGTGCTGCTGCCATTGCGCACAGAAATCACTTTTTCCACTGCTTCAGACGTAATAGATGTATGGAAACTAAAGCCGTTTTCAGGACTGCCAGCAACCATTGTAAGAAAGTAATAAGGAAGGCAAGAGTGTTGTATGCTCAATCTGTTAAGTCCAAAGTAGCTGAGCAGCGGCTTGGTTCCCACCAGTTTTGGCAAATAGCAAACATAATCCTGAACAGAAGCGTGTGCTCCATCCCAACTATTATCAATGGACCTGAGGTAATCTCGTCAGCATCAGACAAAGCCAAACTCTTTGTCAAGAACTTTGCAGCTAATTCTACCCTTTGCGACCAAGACCGCCAACCCCCAATATTTCCTCCTGTATCAGAAAACACGCTATGTGATATACGTATATCTGTACGTGATGTTGCGAAGCTAATCAAAAACCTTGATTCGAGTAAAGCAACTGGCCCTGATTGTATTCCAATTATAGTACTCAAAAAACTTCAACCTGAAGTAGCGCCCATACTTACAAAACTGTTTAAACGTTGTCTTAAGGAGAATAGTTTCCCATCTCCCTGGAAAATCTCATCAGTATGCCCTATATTTAAGAATTCAGGTGATCGCTCATCCCCCTCTCAGTACAGGCCAATAAGTCTCCTGTGCGTCATGAGTAAGTTGCTAGAATATGTGTTAAATACAGAAGTAATCAAACATCTCAACAAAAATAACCTTCTTAGTGACACTCAATATGGTTTCCGTCCTGCCAAATCTACAGCAGATGTCCTTACAGTTATATCGCATAGGATTAACAAATCTCTCGACGGTGGCAATCTTTCTAGGGCAATTGCTCTTGACATATCTAAAGCCTTTGATAGGGTATGGCATAAAGGTTTACTTCATAAGATCGCTAGCTATGGTATAGCTGGAAAAGTCTTCTCAATTATTAAATCATTTCTTTCTGATAGGTTCATAAGAGTAGCAGTTGAGGGGCAAAAATCAGAAGCTCACAGTATTAATGCCTGTGTCCCTCAGGGATCCATCCTGGGCCCAACTCTTTTCCTGATCTACATTAATGATCTTCCAAATCATATCCTTACATCATTTGTAGACATTTATGCTGACGACACTACCATTTATGGTAGCACATCTAAGACAGTAAACGACCAAGTTCTCTCCAATTCTCTCTCCTCTGATCTTGAGCACGTAGTACAATGGGGAAAGGAGTGGCTGGTTACTTTAAATGCATCTAAAACCAAGCTTCTCTCTTTACATCATCAACATTCTAATCCACATTTGTCATCAATTGAAATGAATGGCTCTCGTCTTCAGGAGGCCTCAAGTTTTGACAAGCTTCTGGGCTTGACCATTACTCCTGATCTTAAATGGAACACGTATATCAAATCTGTTGCCAAGGCCGCTGGAAAAATGGTGGGATCTTTCTATCGATCCAGTAGATATCTCACTGCTGATGCTATTCTCTACCTATATAAGAGCCAGGTACGTCCAAGGATGGAATACTGTTGCCACATCTGGGCAGGAGCTGCTAGAAAGGACTTGTCCTGCCTTGATAGAGTTCAAAATAGACTTCGTAGCCTCGTAGGAGATGTTCTTTTCTCCTCCTTGCAACCTCTATCTCACAGAAGAGATGTTGCGAGTTTGTCTCTGATGTATCGTTATTTTCATGGAAAGTGTTCAACTGAGCTTCAATCTTTGGTCCCCCCTCGCCAAACTTTCACAAGAAACACTCGTCTAGCTGTAAACACTATCAATAATTTCCCCCACTCTTTATCTGTGCCTAAACCTAAACGTAGATTCCATGAACAAAGCTTCTTTCTTAGAACTGCACGCTTGTGGAATTGTCTTCCGTTTTCCTGCTTTCCGGCTGACTACAATATGATTGTGTTCAAGTCTAAAGTAAATAAGTTCTTGATGAGCCGTTCCATATAAGTTATTAAATTTACCAAATTTTCATTACTAATGATTACTATATTGACCAATTTCTACTGTACACTCTTTAACCCTTATCCTTGAGTGGCCTCTGGGCCTTGATAATGTGGTGATGCCTTTGTAAAAAAAAAAAAAAAAAAAAAAAGGTCTAAGAGAGATTCAGAACTAAATAAAATTATTATAGATCAGTTGGAATTTTTGTTTGTATTTGTCTGATATTTCTTAGCCAAATAGTTTTACAGATAAAGAGAAACATGTACTGAAGCATCATATCAACAAGCTCAACATTCTCATCAAGCATCCCCTCCCATTATCAACCCCTACAAAACGAAACAAAATGTGTAACCAAATAGCCGAGAAGCGTCAGGAGCAGGGAAAGGCCGAGGAGAAAGTGCTAACCAGATATTCGCTGGGCAAGCCCGAAGAGAACTGGGATCTTATGCAGGTTCAGTGCCACGCGAACTCCAGCTACATACCAATGGCCACGGCCAGCGAGAAATCAATAGTGAGATGGTGTTGTGATAACACACGCGTAAGTGCATATGCTATCGAAGGAGGTGGAGAGTGCTTAATGAAGAAAATTCTTGTCACTCAGCTTCTAGGGAACGCCACTGGTTTTCACTCAGATCCTTTATGACCTGTGTGAAAGATCCATGTGAGCCAATAATAATAATAATAATATAATAATAATAATAATAATAATAATAATAATAGCAATAGTAATAATAATGATAATAATAATAATAGCTGCCGTTTATTCAATTAATAATAATGAAAAATGATAGTTATATGTCATATAGATGTTTTTTTCCTTACTAAGGTTTTCATTAAATAATATCACGCAATTCGTTGCCTATAATTATTAAAAAAAATGTTCAGACAAAACAACCTTGACAAATGATCTGTCGAGAATTTAATCATGTTTTAATAATTACACCTAGCTATTTTCTTAATCGACATTATTATATATATATATATATATATATATATATATATATATATATATATATATATATATATATACATAATTTTCTTTTTTCTTCACTCCTGAATCTATTTGTATTTATAACTTTAAACATATCTGAATATGATCCACTTGTATATTTTATAAAAAGTGTACAACTCTGTCTCTCTCTCTCACACACACCTATACGCACCCACACATACACACACACACACACACACATATATATATATATATATATATATATATATACATATACATATGTATGCATATACGATTTATCAAAACTATGCTAAGTTTTTCAAGTCAAATATCTATGTAAAATTTTATCATGTAATACCCTCAAAAGTGATGGCAATGTTCCAAGCTTTTGCTCAAATGATAACTATACATTGAATTAAATAATGAATGCGGCGACCGTCTAATTATCTTTCATTAATTATTTTCCTTATTTACTAAAGGTTTATATGAAAGAACAAAACTTTATACAATGATATATGTATTATGTCTCAACTTGATCGAATAGTGAATTCTACATATAATTTAAATAAATTATTTTGTTTACTTTAAAACATAGAACCATAAATGGTGTATGTTTCTAATTTACCTCTAATTACGTAATAGAAAATTTTAGCAGTTTTATGATTCTATTGCCCACATATATGATCTATTTATAGTCGTTTCTCCTATGTTGTAACTATAAAGTCTTACATAGCGTTCAAGTGGGGCGGCATTATTTTTTTTTAAATTGTGGTTGTCAATTAAATTTTAGGGTGGATTTTTTCGCAATTTCAAATTATAACGTATATTTTTTTTTTGATATTCTTTATATATTCAAGAGTAATTTGCTGTACACAGTATGGAATGACAGAAAATCTCTGCACAAATTTGATATCTATATAAGGTCGCTTCAAAGAATTTTAATTGCTATCAATTAGTATTGTTTTTGTTAATCCAATGTTTGGATTTGCCCACATTAAAATTTTATGACCCGGTCTGATATTGGAAACGTATACACAAACGTAAAAAAATAATACGCCGATATCTAAACTATGCTATTTTAATATTATTTTATACTAGTAGATCTACCCGGCTTAGCTCGGCTCTATGTACTGTTCATTACTTTATGTTCATATGTAAAAACGTGAATATATACGGTAATGCTATTCTATATATTAGGCTTCCTTAATTACCATAGGGAAAGTTGATATAAACCACAGACGTCATTTCTTTTTAAAATTTTGAGACCTATTTGACCCTTATCATTTATTGTTTTGAGCTAAACCAAAATTAAAATGCTCGATCGATGTCCAAATAACTACATCTAAAATTTCAATTGTTTGACCAAAAATTGGCGAAGGAGTTTGGTAGAGTTTGTGACGGTCAACTATATAAAATTTGACTTGTTGCTTGAACAATTCTTGCCCCAAAACTGATTTAATATGTTCCTGCATGTTTGAATACACGTTATGTAAACATTTCAAATGATTAGACCCAAAATTGGCTTAATAGTTTGCTAGAGACCGCAAAGGTAAAATATTTTCAACTTTGTATTCCTTGAAAGCCAAATTTTCAGCAAAATAAATATTAAAAAAAACTTGCCCTATTGGTGAATACACTTTATGTAAACATTTCAAATGATTAGACAAAAAATTGGGTGAGTAATTTTTTAGAGACCAAAGAGAGTTTTTTGTTTTCATTTTCCCCCAATTATGACCCCTTAACTTTATTGTTTTGAGCTCAAATTAAATTATTAACTTAGATCCGTGCCCAAGTTACCTATATCTAAAATTTCAAGTTTTTAGACCCAAAATTGGCGGTGGAGTTTGGTAGAGTAATCAAAGGTCAAATCTTTAAACCTTGACCCCTTAACATGCCAATTTCTGGCCGAAAACTGATAAAAAAAGATTTTCCCAAACCTCGGTACCCCTTGCGTAAAACCTCGAGTCTGTAGATCGACAATTGACAGAGTTATTTGTTAGGGAAATGTACACACACAGCAGACACACACACAACCATTTTAACTTTTATAGATATATACATTGAATAACTGCTCAGTTTGCCATAGTATAAATAAAAGTATTGAAATAGTGCCAGTAATTTACTCATCAATTTATTTCACATGGTAGAAAATAGTGTTAATATGATGCTGTGTACCGCTGGCACTGGTCGCATTTCCAGTCTTCATTATAGGCTACTGACATTCATTGCGGCCACAGCATCCACTGCCCTTCACTGGAAATAAAATCGTGTGTGTGAATTCATGTCACTAAATGCCAGTTATGATCATTGCATTTCACCGGCGTTTAGTGGTATTTTGATGTGTTCGGTTGCGGTTAATGTTTCTAACTGAAAAGCTGAGAAAAGTAAAGCTGAATGTGGTGTTTTGTTGTTGTTTGTGAACTGGGTAAAATACGTGTAACCGTTCAAATTCGTTTTATCCGTTATTCCGTTAATCTTATAAACATATGTAAACAGATTACTACACTTAACGCAACTTAGTAATCCATTAGGAAAGTAGTCACCTCTATTACGTAAGAATAAAGTATGGGCCTCATTGTAAATGAGAATGCGAAATTAAAAACGGGCAGTGCCTCTGTCAAATACGTCTGGTGTACCACATTTCCAGGTCTCCTATTGGTGTTAAACAGTAGGAAGTTTAAAGCTAGTAAATCATATGCTATCTATTCAATGGGTGACACCAAGTATTGTCTCGTACTATACTCGTATTTAAATTATGGGGAGGTTCTATAGTTATCCCTTAATTGTTTACATACATCTCCTCTTATATTAGACATGTAGACATTACTTGGCTTTAATTGTACAATATGAATGCTATATGCCACATAGTATTTTAATCTTTGTATATGGTATTTTGTTTCTAATGGTATTTTCACTATACGAAATTTTAATATTATTTTTTTCGTCAAAGAGATTAAAATCATATATACACATATGAAATATTTATATTATTTTGTAAATATTTTTATGATAAAATGTCGTCGTCGGCAAATTTCTCGTATCCGAGAATTTCAATTTCCTGTCCCCTCAGTGTTTAGATCGCAGATGGCTTCTCAGACCAATCTGAGCGTGAAATTTGCGTTGGTAGAAAGGCAGGCAATGCTTGGCAGGGTACGTTTTAGTTCAGTACGATTTTTTTCTTGCCTGTGTCTTGATATCAACCAGTCTTTTTCTTTATGCCTCGTATTCTTTGGTACCATGTATGATGGATTGGCGCCGCTGGCACCGATCCTGAGATGTTGTTTCTCAGATGTGAACATCAAATCCGGTGTTTTTAGGGTGGATTTGTTGGTCCTTATATCGTAGTAGAGGTCGGCCGATAGGTATTTTTCCTGTGGCTAGCTCCGAGTAGAGGGTTTGTCGAGGGAGTCTCTTTTCATCAATTCTGAGGATATACGCCAACCTACGGAGGCTGTGCCTCATGATGGCGGTGTCAATACTGAAGCTGTTTGCTCTCTCAAGAACGCTTGTGTTTGTTACATAGTCATACCATTTGATGTTCAGTATAGCTTGAAGTTTTTGTTGGTGGAATTTTTCGAGTCTAATGAGATCATTTTGGATATAGTCCAGGTGTCACACCAATACAGAAGCGCAGGTATAACAATCGCGTGGTATACCATGAGTTTGGTTTTTATTGAAAGATGTTTATTATTGAAGACGCGCTTCGCCAGTTTACCGAAAGCTCCATGGGCGAGGCCAATTCACCATCTATTACTTTCGCCTTTGAACACTTTTCTGATATTATGCTACCAAGCTATGGAAAGTGATCTCCTTGCACAAGAGGAGTGTCATTTATATGAATGTTTACGTATTGTAAGATAGTATTGGGTACTGGTTGTACTAACACTTTTGTCTTACCAATATTAACAGAGAGTCCGAAGTGATGGTAGGCTGCCATGAAGTTGTTTACGGATCTCTGGATATCTTCCTTGGAATGGCTAAGGACCATGTTGTCATCTGCATATTGAAGCTATGTGATGTGTTGGGATTTCACAAGGCTTTGAGGTTTTTATCTAGCAAGCTTGAAAAGTCCCCCATCATAACGTTACCTAATGCCAACCACCGGGTTATTTGGGGATGGTTCGTGCATCATTGCAGCAAGATATAAGGAAAAGAAGGTAGGTGCAAGAACACAACCTTGTTTTAGTCCATAGGTAACTGGAAACTTTTTTGTTTCCTTGCCTTGGTACAATACAAATCCTGACATGCCTTCATGCAGTGCCTTGATGCGTTCTACAAAGTAGATTGGGCAACCAAATTGCTTGAGAACTTTCCACATTGCATCTCTTGGAACGCTATCGAATGCTTTTTGCAAGTCATAAAATACAAGATAGAGGGGTTTCTCTTGTTCCCTGCTTTTCTCCTGCAGCTGTCTCGCACAGAAAACCATATCTATTTTTTCCTCGAGAGGCACGGAAGCCGCACTGAGATTCTGGGAGGACGGATTCCGTGACTTGCAGCAAGCGATTCAGTAGTATGCGGGCGGGCAAAGATTTTTCCCATTATGGACAAAAGAGCAATCCTACGGTAATTGCCACATGATTTTCGGTCATCCTTTTTGAAGATGGTTACTATTAATGATTCTTTCAGATCTATTGGTACTTGACGTTCTCCCCACATCTTAAGAATGAGAGTGAATAGTCTTGTTTACAGAGGTTGCCCACCACGGTGGATAAGTTAGAAGGGGATATTATCAGGCCCTGGGTCTTTATTTACTTTCATTTGCTCCATCGCAATTAGAAATTCTGTAAATGGTGGTGGTGCATTCATCCATAATTGCGATGGAAACTGTGCGACCATTTTGGGAAAGTCCTCATCTGCAGAAGATTATTCATTTTGTAAAGTGGCAAAATGCTCCTTCTAACGATCCAGAATTGATTGTTGATTGTTGAGGGTGGTGGCATTGTCTGTAGCAAGGAGTGTTTCGATGGAGGATCTGATGGGGCCAAAAATTTGTTTTACACCGGCATGGACATTTCTAAGGTCGCGGGCATCTGCAAACCTCTTACATGCTTAAGCTTTCAGCTGCCACCATTTGTTTTCTAGTTCCCGTTATTTTGATTGACACTGTTTTTTGCGGTTTCTATAGATGTTGATGTTATGCCGGTTCGAGGGTCTTGTTCATAGGCATGGCGAAGGTTTATCTTTTCTTGAATGAGTTGATTATTTCAACACAGTTTTCATCAAACCAGTCTTGATTTTTCTTTTTCTTTAAACCAACGGTGACTTTGGCTGATCCATTAATGATCTTACTGATTGGCAACCATTCGTCTTCCAGGTTGCAAGAATTCGTTGGGGTTATACGTAGTTGTTGTTCTATGGTGGGTTGGTATTTTATTTTTATCTCTGTAAGGTGAAGTTGTGAGAGGTTATATTTTTTCCGATATTTCTGTTTTAATTAAAATTTGGGCTTCTTTCTGGTGGTATATTAAGCACGTGTGATGACCAGACGGTGGTCAGTCCGACACTCATCTTATTTAGTGCTCATTTAGTGACATGGATATCCTTTTTGTCTTTCGGGCGGACGATGACATAGGCTAGAAGTTATCAATGCTGATATCGAGGATGTTTCCACGTGCTCTTAAATCTATCTGAGAGCTTGAACTGAGTGTTGGTAATGAATAGCTCAAATTCTGAGCAAAGTCCCAATAGCAGGGCGTCATTTGAGTTGCATTTACCAAGTCCATGGTTCCCAATGACAGAGCTCCAGAGTTTATGGTATTTCCCCACTCTAGCGTTAATATCGCCTAGCAGCATTAATTTGTCATGTGGTGTAAATCTGGTTATAAGCTTGCCTAGCTGCTGGTAGAATGCTCTATTCACTTCACTGTCGGCGTCTAGGCTTGGTGCATATGCCGAAATGACAGTAATGAATTTATCAGAAGGCAGTAGGACACTAAGAGACATAAGCCTCTCACTTGCAGCTGTTGGTGTGAGCTGATGATCATGCACGATATGTGACTTTATCGCAAAGCCGGCTCCGTGTATACTTTTTTAATCTTTATCCGTTCCCTTCCAAAAGAAAGTGTATCCTGATTCCTTTTCTTCCAGCTTACCTTCCTCTGAGAGTCGGGTCTCGCATAGTGCAACAGTTCCCACAGTAAGAGCCGCGAGTACCTTTGAGACCAAAACAGTTCGTCGTGCTGGTCTGTCTGTGTAATTGAGGTCTAGCAGTCTTCTTACGTTCCATGCACCAAAGGTTAGATTTGTAGATTTTTTTAATTTTTTTTTAATTTTTCTGGTTTCGACCGCAAAATAGTGTGCTCCACTGGATTCGGCTTTCCAGTCAGACATAGTTGTGACTTCCGATTTTTAGGCCATATTTTCCAGGGCCTTCCCTATTCAGGGTGGGCAGCGGTTGTCCTCAATATGCTTGCCCAGTCGTAGACGCAGGACCGTGCCTACGGATAATCAACGTTCCAAGAGGGGGCGACCATCACGCGTCCACTACCAGCGTGCAGGTTCAGACTAGGAGCTCCGAGTTTCACGAAACCCTGCTCCCTTCGTCCTTGCCCCATCGCTGCTGGTCCTGTCATAGAAGAGAGAAAATAAGAGAGAAAATCAAACGAAAAGAAAGAAGGAAAAACCATTGGCATATGTTGGTTTAGGGTGGGCTTCAAATCGCCAGGAGGAAATCCACACACTGTAAAATGTATTACGGCGTTTTCGTTTTTGTGTTTTCATATTACAAAAAAGAAAATGAATATTGGGTTATCTTCGCTTCTATTATATTGCCCCCCATTATGTACTTCTTCCAGGAATGATGAGTGATAGTAATGAGAACACAGATTCGTTGCTGTTGTTTTCGTTAGAATCTATTATATTAAACATTCATTGTTGGCGAGGGTTACATTTTTATTTCGAACTGATTTTACCAAGAGGGTAATTGAAATGGTTAGAGCGATTTCGATTAAAAAATATTTATAAATCTATACAACTCTATACAATTATGGTTCTACACTATGGTGAATTTTATGTGAAATATGACTTCAATGAGAAAGGCTATTACAATATAACAATGTATCCGCTGCAATAAGCATTGTATTCATATTATTGAGCTAGAAACAATTTTGTCGCTCATCATTATTAGAATTGCGCACAAATATGATGTAATACGTGCTCTTTTCAAGATAACAAAATGTGACGTTCTATTAAATTATATAATTGTGGCATCCACTTAGGCTGAAACATAGTAGATACGTTAGAACGATTAATTTTTTTCATGAAAAAATAAATAGAACAGAAGAAAAAAACTAACAGTTAAAATTTGTTATCTGTAAATGCATGAATATTAGGTCACAAAACGATCACATTTAATATTTTATGTTATTTTTCTTACCATACATCATATGAGATTGTGAGCGGAATATTTTTCTTTGTCGGCTTAATAATTTCCTAAAGAGATAATAATACATATCCATGACAGGCTTTCATATGTTTAAGTTTCGGCTAAGGCGATTACCCTTCTATTGGTGTGCTTTTAATCTCGCATTATCCATTATATTTTAACATATTCTAACATATTCTCATACATGACTAAAATAATGATAGCAGTTGTTATATATGTTATAGTTGTTATATATGTTATATTCTCAATAGTACAATTTTCTTGCATTTACAATACTCTTCTTTTCTTTCTCTTTCTCTCGATGTTTTTTGTTTATTTCTTTTAATTTACACTGTTTTGTCAAAACCTTATTACTATATTAATGCATGCCATTGTTTTTTTCTACTATTAATTTCTATATGAATCAAATATTTAGTGTGCTACATCTATTTTTATAACTAGCAGGAGTACCCGGCGTTTCCCGCGGCGCCATAAAGTTCCGTTTTGAACACACCTACTCTACTAAGGATATTTATCATTTTCATCGTCGTGACGTCAATACGCCCACATACATGCACAAAAATTTCCAAAATGCAGGAAGATATAAAAACATGTAAATGTAATGCCCCCCCAAAAAGAACGTGATACCCACTCCACTATGTGAAATTCTAACAATAGGAAAAGTCATTTATTTATGGGCTTCCGCTATGGCTACCCTTAAAAATATGAGAAAGAAATGCGGCATTATATCGAAGCACACTTACACATTTCCTTTACCCTATCTCCTCCCTCTTTGTCATCGATGGCAGTTCAACGGTCGAGCGAAGTAACAGATTTCTAAGGAAATATCCTGATATTTAGAAACTTCTTCAACCGGTAATGAACAGCCGTAAAAACTAAAATACAATACAATAAATATATTAAGTTCTCTTGAAAAAAAAAACCAAATTTTTTCCCGTACTTTAATCCAACAATTTACGCTTTTCGTAAACATATTTTTACGGATTTTCTTGCACCCCTCCCCGCAAGAAAAAACATGGCTGCACAAAAAGTCTAAACAAAAACTCAACTTTTACACACACCTAAGAATTTACGGTGAAAAAAGTAAAACTTTTATCTTTTCTTATTTTTGTTGATAAATATTTTGCAGGAAACAAAAAACAAAAAATAAATATATAAAATAACATAAATAAAAATATTGTCAGTCCTTTTATGATACGTTTTTGTTGTTTTTTTTAACTAATTTATATAAAAAAAAATTTCCGATTTGTTTGTTTTTAATGTGTCTGTTACAATGCTCGGCTTAAACCAATGATTGCCGGCCTCGCCTGATCGATGAGTGACAGGAAATTCCGACAATATTTTAAAATATACCAAACAGTGTTTTTTTTATCTATCGAATTCGGAATCTATAAAAAAAATCTAATCAGGGAAAATAACTACTCGTTTCATGAAAAAAATCGATGTCGAATGTAATAATTCCAATTAAACTTAATTAAATATATTATGAATATAACCGTTATTTAGAGTTAATGAAATAACAATCTGAAATAGAACAATTAAAATAACTCTTTCGCTTGAACCTTACACCAGCATATAGCTATGTAGTACAGCTGATTTTCCTTAATATAATGAACAAATGAGGTGCCCTCTTAATCGTATATTTGTGAAAGAATCATACTATATATAGAAATAAATGAAAGAACGGTCCTTTTGTATATAATTATCAAATAATGAACACACAAACAAACAAACAGACAGAAATACAAATCTATATACATAGGTATATATATATATTTATATATATACATATGTATATATATATATATGCATATGTATGTATGTATGCTCATATATATATATATATGTATATATGTATATATATATATACAGTATACATATATATGTGTATGCGTATATATATATATATATATTATACATATGTTTATACGTATAAATATATATATTTATGCATATATATATTTATAGATATTTATATTTATATATTTACACATATATTTATATGTATTTATATATATATATAAATATATAGTTATACACATATATATTATACACTCCCCATACACATGCATATATACATACATATATATATATATATATATATATATATATATATATATATATATATATATATATAGATATACACACACACTTTCTATATCATTATAATTTTTATATCCATTGAAACATTTTTGTAAATTATCGATACACGTAAAATGAATTGGACACTCCCAACAAATCAGTTAAAAGGGAAATTTTCATGCAAGGAACATCTGATAGCATTAATTATTTTCACAAAAGGAAAGAATTTCACACAATAATAAACAATAATAAAATAAAAAAAAGTTATTGGACGCTAGATTTCTGCTTTGTGTGTATCTTAAGTTATTTATTTCTTTTTGTTGATAAATATATTATTTCTTCAGTTACTGAAGCTGTGTAACCGAAGACAGAAATAAATTTATCGACGAAAAGAACACTCGATATGATTTTTTTAAGGCCCGCCTCGAGTTCATATATAATAAAATATTCTAAAAACGAATCTGAAAACTCTTTTCGTCGCTAAAAAATATAGCTTTCATGATATAAAGAAATTATTTTCGAAAAATGGGTTAACACTTTTCCATGTTAATTTAACTTTAATTGAGTATCAACTTTCTGACCACCTGAGAAATCTGGCGCTTTTTTGTGTTTATTGGCTAAATAGTTGTTTTGTTTTTTTTCTTAGAAGTGCACGACTGTTGAACTCTCTCCAGTTTGCCTGTTTCCCACCTGACTACAACTGGGATGTCTTCAAGTCCAACATAAACGATGCCCAGAATAACCGCTGTCTTATCCTATCAAATATTAAATATTAATGATTTCTACGATATTATCTCATTGATTACTGTATACGCAATAATACTTATCCCCGAGAACCTAAAGGGACTGTATAATTGATGGCTTCCATGTAAAATAAAACTACCAACTCACTCACACACTCAGGTATTCCCAAATATTTTATTTACATTTGTATTACTTTTTCACTACAAACACGGGTCAGTTCAACTTTGAAGAACGGGACTATTATCAAGTATATTAATTAAAGGGGTACTATGTAGGAAGTTCAGCAGAAAGAACATGACACTTGAATTTCTGTATGCCAGTACAGTAGTCAAATCATGTAACCTGAAAGGCTTTTCCCAAATCTAGCAGTTCTTATGAAGACGCAGTTGGAGTAGAATGCTTTCTCACATCTACGAATTTATTTGTGTAGGTTTAGGACTTTGCTGCTTGTTGGGTTTGTCGATGGTATTTACGTCGAGAGGGATGTCAAAGGTGTGGATTTCCTATGAGCATTTACCATTAAAATACCAGTAAAACAGGCAGAGGACTCCAGCATTTTGTCCATGGAACTGAGGTTGAAGCTGACACTTCAGGATCTATCAGTTTTTCGACTCTCTGCCAAGGAGGAAATGCCTAGTAGTAGATGCACCAGCCGAACTTTTAAAACAATACGCCATACATTGACGACTGGTGGCCTTATAGATATACAGTGTACATTCAGGTGTAATTTGAGCCTGGTTAGCACCAGATGTGTAACAATTTGAGAATTCTAGGCGCTGTTTGCTTTCTCCGGTTATATTTGCATTTGTTTCCTCCGCTCCTGTACATACACTGCACTTGCAACTGGTATTAAACAATGTCGGCCCAGAAGAGGTAGATTTGGAGAATGCGCACCTCCTGCCATAAAATTTTCACGAGCAGGCACATATTCGTGAGTATTCAGAGTCTGTCAAAGACTGGAGGAGATCACACATCTTTGCAGTTTTTTGGAAATGCTCTTTATATATCGGATCTAATTAATGTTTCCCGTAAACGTAAAGATGAGAAGCTTGAACGAAGAACTGTCAGGTAAGGTATATTTATTCATAGTGGTTGAAAAGGGCTGTACTAATTAATATTGAAAACAAGCAAATTCTTGGCAGCATTAAATGTAAACATAACATGTTGGCTCTATTCCACAACAGTTGTGAGGCCTCTACGATGTATGTTATTGAATTTGATAGCTATTCATATGCTTTCCCCTCGTACCTGTTATAGAGTGTGGAGTCGTCAGCAAATAAGCCCATCTAATGGATGCTATCAGGGGAGTCATTAATGAATATCAGGAATAATAAGGATCGACCCCTGAGGTACACCCGCACTTATATAATATTGTTTGTACGTACGGCCATCGAGAGAAACCTGTATGTTTCTCTTACGAGGGAGAGAGATTTAATCATATGTTCTCGTCCAGTAATACCATAAGATCATGTTTTCATGACAAAACCATCGTGGCCTACCCTGTCAAAAGCCTGATATATATATATATATATATATATATATATATATATATATATATATATATGTGTGTGTGTGTGTGTGTGTGTGTATATATATATATATATATATATATATATATATATATATATATATATATATATGAATATTGCTCCCCTATCCGCTTCCTTATGAATGCATGGTAGAAACGTTCACACAGTATAGTTAAGATATATGTAGTAGACCGGGCTGACCTAAATCCATATTGAAGGTCGGACAGAAGTTTAGCAAATGTAAGAGTGTAAACTAAACCTAGATTCATTATGGCTCAGATATTTTGGTGAAAAGAGGGATGTACATCGGTTGGATAACTTGCTGAATCAGTTATTCCGCAAGAATATTTGTAAACTGGTATCTCAGAAGCAGTTTTCCAGCAGTCAGGAAAGATTTGTTAAGGCTTCAGACATGTATGGAGAGAACTGAAGTAACTTCAGCGGATCAATTTTTTTAACAGTCCAGCCGGGGTGAGAACGGGCACAGATGCTTTTAGCATATCTAGGTTTTTATGATATCATATACTTAAAAAATAGTGATTGTCAGATTTTCTAATGTGGCTCCTCTCTGCGTACGAAAACCAGGGAGAGACTAGTTTGCTGGGTCCACAGTTGAGTTTGAGGAAACTGACGAGAAACGATGTTAGATTTCTCGGATGCCGTACAAACAACCTCATGATTGCTGCATAATGATGAAATTGGGAATTACGTATTATTTACTACAATATTCTAGATTTCCTTTAGAATAATGAGTTCCCAATTTCTCTGCTTCCATGTGTTTTCGGGTGGTTTCAGTGTGTTCTCTCTTAGCTGTCGCTACTTCTTTCTGTCAATTATATCTAGCTTCTATAGATTTTTGTCTATTTTTAACTGACTTATGCCGGATAAATCAGCGGCATATATCTTTCGTCTGAACAATTGCAGCTACACGAGTAGAAGTAACCCGTCGGTGAGTGTTGGACTTGCTATAGAAATTCCATGTGGGAACATTCACTCCCATTGCTTCTTTAGATCATTCAGTGGTCTCATTTGGGCACTGTATATCAGGTAGAGAAGAGATAGTTTTCGAAGTATCGGTTTAAATGTTATTTTTAATGGCGTCTTAGCAAGACTTTGTCGTACCTTGTCGTTTTAGTCAATGCCTCTTAAACTTAGGAGAATCGAGAGTTTATATTGGAGAATATCATTATAACAACACCATTAGTATTCCCGGGATAACAATGGGCATCTGTTACGCAATACTCTGGAACTGTTGTCAGAAATTGATCCAGAAAAGAGGCTTGCTGATACTGATTGTTTGGGAGACTAGATATCAGCTGTATATTTGAAGGTTTAGAGTCCAAGCTACGTGTTGTGGTGGGCTATAAAGTAATTAAATACATTAATTTGGGGGCTAGTATCATGGGAGAAGGTTATATCTATGCTTTCAGAGACATGATTGATTACAGTACAGTCTTAGGTCGAGGGGGGAGCGATAAAACATATATTACTAGCTAACGCTATGCTGTAAGGCAGTTTAAAGCCCATGAGAGTCTGGCTATCTGATTGTATTTCAGATTCCCTATTTAAGGGGAGGGTGTAACAAATATACACTTTAATTTCGGGCAAAGTTTAACGACAAAGTGGAAGATAACGAGACATACTGAAGATGGTAGATAGGGGAGAGAACTGCAAGATAGTTTCACTAAGTATTAAGATATTAGGCTAGTTTGTAACGCGAACTGATTTTACATTAACTAAGTTGGTTATAAGCCCCCGGATATTTGTAAATGCAAAGCGAACCGTTTTGCTTGAGTGCGTCTTGTTTAATCGTTACTTTGTATTGTGCTGTCCTTTAATTTTATTTCGTAGTTTATATACAAACACACATATTTTTTTATTCATATAGACAATGCTTTTATAGTTCTTATTCTAAACAGTACAATATTTCGGATTAATTTGGTATATTAAAAACACAAAAAATTCGTCGTCATGCGAAAGAAATAAAGGTTACACCTGCGATTTAGAGCATTTTGTTCTTACCTGATGATGTGATATCTATTTTTATTTATAAAAAAATATATATTAAAAGACCGACATGGAGTCGGAGGCGTTACACTAACTGCCATTTTAGACATAAAAATAGATGGCAGTGTGGGGAAAGGGAATTCCAACACTTCATAAGAAAGAGGCAAAACAAAGAAAGATGAAAAGAAATAGAAAAGAAAGAAAGGGAAAAGCGAAGAACCAAAATCCATAAGAAATACGAAAGGGGTCAGTATAGTTAATTACGTTTGAGCAAGAAAGAGGGAAGGGCGACACAATATGGCAACTTTGTAAGCGTTTAAATTAAGATTTCAAAAAATGCAAACGATTTAAGAGGTTGGTCAATAGTAAGCTGTAAGCAAGCGTTTGTAATAATGCTTACACATAAATCATTGTATATGCATGTAAAAACAAACTGTTACTAAAATTTATCTGCTAACGGAAGGTTTTATTCCTGTATATACAAAATATGTTTTACTCGTTTTGAAGCAATTTTTTAATATGATTTAAGTACCTTCTTACATTAAAACCAATCACTAAAGAGAATTGAATAATATTTTAATATGCGGTATGCATAAGTTTGTCAATCTAAATGCCACGTTAGTTTGTATCATACAATCAAGACATTTATCTTGGCGTTGCGAAAAGAGATGTACTAATATAACAAAGGAAAAAAATATACACATTCTATTTAGATTTAGCTACCCCTACAAAAGTATAAAAGATACGATTACCTAGTGCGTTATTGCGCCTCCCACAATGGGGACAATAAAAATGATGTAATATTCACACCGAAATAGAATATATAAAATCTTTAATATTGAAAGATTCACTATGTTGTCAAATTGTAGAAATAATAAAATAAGCTATTGATATTAATGTTTAATATATCACATAAAAATATAGTTACCTCTGAAAGGGGCCGTATCATTAACTCAGGGTTATACACTAAACTTTTTTTGCAAGGATTTCAATGATTACTGATGTGGGAATGGTGTTAATTATCGAGTCCATGCTTGTGTCATGCGATTCAACAACACTTTATTATAGTGTCTTATAATTGAAACTGGTCAATGCTTCTCTGATATAGGAGGAATTTAAGTATTTATAGGTCAACGTTTCTTCAGAGAATACTGTTCCTTTACATTTTAAGGTTGAGTTTAACCTCGCCATTAAATTAAACTAAATATGGCGAAAAATATTTCCTATTCTATCAGGCTTCTGTATCCTAGTGAATATATGATGTGCAGTAAATGAAATAAAATCACATATTTTGCATGTACTGTGGAAAAACTAATTTCCGAGAAGCAATAAGACTGTTCAATCGAGAAGGAAGCAAGGTACACACACCTTTAGAGTTGCGAAAGAATTGCCCCTTCCGCGACGTGACAATCAGTTAACAAAATAAGTAAATCAATGTAACCATCAGCATCATCAGCAAAAGTAAACACCACTGAAATTGTAACCATCAGCAGCAAATTTGTAAATACAACTGAAATTGTAACCAACTACAGGGAGTTTGATTACCTCCCTTTATAGATCTGAAAAGGTCATGTGATCACCATCACATGACCAAGGTAAAGCTTTATAACGCTTCTAGGAAACAACCACTCTTTTGGTTAGTAACAAGGTAAGTGCACCTACTCCCCTCTCCTGAGCAACCAGTAACTTTTAGTTTTTTCCACACATTCCCCAGGAAAGAAAAAAAAGAAAATGATAGGTAACAAAGAATATAAGGGTAGGCTCTTACTCGAAACAGTAACATGTTAGTGTATTTGTTTGTTTATTTTCTTTTGTGGTTGATCCCTAACTATTCGGGGAGGAGGCTAGGCCTGCCTCGCCGCCGTCGTAGCGGGACACAGTCGGGCCAGTACCACTTTTGTCTTTCAAGAGGTGGAGACTCAATCCCCACACACCTGAAGTTATACCAGTCGACACATCTATCACAGCAAATCATGTCCTGGTCACCCTGCGGGGAACCACATATGGGACAACACCAAACAACTTCATTGGAACATGCAGACTGGGGAGGAGTATCACCGAGATTGTCAGCCGGCTCATCAGCTGATGCAGGTACAGTTGGAGCATGATCCTCTTCACTCAAGGATAATTCCAGGGAAAATAGGTTCTTTAATGAGTGGATATGTACTGCATTCCCACCCCTCTCTCTGACCCTTGCTGACCTGACTACGCCATCCTCTCCGCAAAACACCACCAGGATGATTCCAAGGACCCAAAAGGGCCTAGGCTTCAGAGGACTCTTCGCCAACACTACGTCTCCAACCTTTAAACGATTCCGGATAGGCACTCTGGAACGACCCTGGGGTCTCTCTGAGACTCAACAAGTACTCATTGTACCACAGAGCTCGGAATTTCTCCAGACACTGGTCCCGTACCCGCATGGTTCTGAGAAGCCTCTCTCGACTGGGAGGAAGGTGTGCAGCAAAATCTGCATCATTGAGACTCAAAAGCAGCCCGGGACTCTCATTAGGCCGCAAAAACATGTTGGGGGTTACTGCCTCCAACTCAGTCTCTGCGGATTCTCGATAGGTTAGAGGGCGGTTGTTGATGGCTCTTTGAATATCCGATATGATGGTCAATAGGGAGAAAAAAATCATCTAACCTCTACCACCCACCTTAAAAAGACAATTCTTGATTGTCTGGATACTTCTCTCCCAAACACCTCCAACCCAGGGCGAGAAAAGGGGAATGGGGCAGAACTTGATTAAACTGGAGCCGAATTTCTGTTGGTAATCGTGAGTCAATACCAGCCTCTTAAACAGCCGACCACCTAAAAAGGTTTTAATATTGTCACAATAAATGGCAGAGGGAATGACAGATAGGTTGGTGAACCGCACCAAAGCCTGCAGAAAGGACAACACGCTCATATCCGGCACCACCTCGACATGTACAGCTCTGACACTGAGACAAGTGAAGATGAGCAGGTACATTTTCACCTCCTTATAACCTTCTTTAACCCACAGGTGGTCTGTAAAATCTACCCCCGTGTGTTTGAAGGAACATCCAGTTCGATACGGGAAGCAGGAAGGTTGGCAACATTAGGAGGCATGACTTGCCTGGCATTGTACTTCCGGCACAGGGCGCATGAAGCCAGGACCGTCTTCACTGTCTGTCTGCCCTTGGGTACCCAGTAACCATGCGTCTTAATTCTGCCAAAGTGGGCCCGACTCCTAAGTGCTGGCATCTGTCATGTGCATCCATGATGATAAGCGTAGTCACTTGGTGATGTTTTGCCAACAGAATCGGGTGTTTAATTTCCACGTTGAAGTGGAGAGATCGGCTAATTATACCACCCGACCTGATTAGTCCATCACTACAATGAAGAGGTCAAGGGCCCGCACCAACCCAGGAACAGTCTTGCCTGAAGAATCAAACAGGAATTCTATTTCTTCAGCATATACTTGATGCTGCATAGTCTTCATGATAAGAATGGCTGCCAGCTTTTCACCGTCAACCTCTACTCGACGCAATCGATTAATAAACGTAATAACCAGGGTGGTCACTCTCAAACGCGTTGAAAGGGTAGAGAATATTTCTAAGGGAAGCACCGTACGAGATTCTTCTCCATGGAGGATAGCAGCATTCTGAGAGGAACGGACTATCTCCTGGCTGCGTCGACTCAGACATGCCAACTCTTGTGTTGCCCATGGTGCAGAACCACTACTCAACCAACTGGGACCATAACACCACAGTTGGAAGCAGGTTCTAAATGTTTGCATCGTCAACCCCCTTGTGATCAAGTCGGCAGGATTTTCTGCGGTTGGGATGTATCGAAAGGAGGGAACAAAGCCAAGTGCAGATCCCAAATCTCCACTTATCTGCTGAATGTCCTTCAGTCTATTACGGGCAAACACGTTCTTACTCACAATAGTCCCTGAGACTAGCCAAGAAAGAACAACCTGAGAATCAGTGGCCACATGAATCTTAGAAGGAGAGAATCTGCCAAAGCTCCGTAAAATAGTGGGCAGGCATCTAAAAGCCAAGAACACTGCCATAAGCTCCAGTGTAGGAAGAGTCTTCCTCTTCAAGGGAGCCACCATAGCCTTTGCAAACACTAGGCACGAATGGCAACCTTGCACCGTGTCAGCGGCGAATCCGTATGCCTCTGGAGAGGCATCACAGAAGAGAAAGAGTTCGCCCATTCCATTTTCACTGAACGCCCTTCGGGGAAAGGAAATGGTCCCCAGTTCAGAGAAATCAGATGAAAGCTTTTTCCATAAGGACAAGTATTCTGGTGGCACCAGGACATCCCATGCAACCCCCCCCTTCCAAAGCCTGCTCAACAGAATACGGCCCCGCAATGAAACCGGCAAGCACACTGATAAGGGATCATAGACTTTCGCTGTCTCCCCGAGAATCTGTCTATTTGTGCAAGCATAAGGGTTGCAATTAACAGGTGTCACATGAAGGGCATCCGAGAGAGGACAGTATCGATACCCCAGCACCTTTTCCCAATTGTTACCATGAACACTCAATGTCCCATGTTTTTCCATTTCACCTCGAATACCCACATGATCAGAATTACAAGACTGCAATTCAAAACCTCCCCGAAGCAGTCGTTCCCGAGAGAGAGCGAATAATCTACACATTTCATCTGGATTATCATCTGACGTCACCAAATTATCCACGTAAAATCGGTTCTCCATCAAAAACCTACAATTGTCCATTGGAAACTGAGCAGCATGGTACCGGAGGACATAATTTAGTATGAAGGGACTGGAAGCAATCCCAAATATAATGGTATTATATCTAAAGCAGCGCAGTCGACCCCCATCCTTCAGAAAAAAAACAGAATCGGTGTCTATCTGCTTCCAGTTTCTGTCGTATCATCAGGAAAGCCGTCCTTATATCCGCTAACACAACTAGGTTATTAGCACGGAAGGAGAGCAATAAATTTAATAGATCACTCGTAAGATTCATTCCCTGGTAGGTTGCTTCGTTAAGAGAAGGAAAGCCCCCAGTCTTGAGACTGCAGTTGAACACGGGCCTAATTTTAGTGGTAGAAGTAGGGTCTGACTTTAAAACAGGTCTGTGTGGAATCCATATAAACTCCTTAAACCGCTGTGGTGGTACAAAAATCTCCTCTATAATTCCTTCACGTTCCTGATCACGAAAAACCTGCAGATAATCATTATAAAGCTGCCTCCGCTCCAATTTTCGTGCTAAATGCTCCAATATGCGCAAGGTCACTGCATGGTTCGAAGGTACGCGAGATATTTTGTCCTCGTTCCAGGATAACTGGACATAATATTTATTGTCCTTAAACGAGATGGATTGTTGAAAATGAGCAATCTTCTGTTCATCGTAATTGGACAGTTTCTGCTCATCTATACCCAGATACTCCACACTGAACAATTTCTACAATCCCCTATGCACGTCACTGTCCATGAAAAAATCGGTCAGGGGATCTTAATACTTGCTTTGAGATTCCAACGCAAAACACGTGAGGATGTTTAACATCAGCAGTTGAGGCTAGGACTGAATCGAAAGCAAGACACTCCGGCTCCCTATGTGTAAAAAGTTCTGAACAAAGAAACTGCTGCACCTCACCAAAGGGAACCAGTCCTGTTGGTGTTGAGAATGCTTTCCCACGAAAACAAGGAACAAGTTGGAGGGTCCCCAACTGCTGAATAAAATCCAGGCCCACAATACCATGAATAGGTACAAATCCAGTGCCCCTGTGAAATCTACCAGCTAGGGGACAATTAAGGCGATTGAACTCATCTAAAAGTGAATCCAGTTCCTCAAACGTATTGAAATATCTATGTCCTCATGCACTAACACTGGAAGAGAATGAGAACAATGTGGTCCGATGCCCGTGTCCAACACTACCTCTCTAACTTGTCGGTCACAATCTCCAAGTATCGTGGTTAGCTTCAAATCACAATCCAGCCCGATCGACTCCAAGGAACCAAAGGTCTGCAACACCTTACTGGACAGATAAGTCGGGCCACTGCCCGTGTCCAACAAACAGTTGACGGAAACATAGTTGCCATCTCTACCAAAGGTAACACACACGACCGGGGGGAGGCTAGACAATTTTCCACAGGCAGAGTTAACGTGAAGAGAAGAATCTCTTTGGCCAGAATAGGACCCTGGTCTGGATGACACATTCCCGGAGGAGTCCCGACCAGTATTAGGGATAAACCCAGGGACCTCGTCCCCCTTGATAAGGAGACGTTTGACCGCCTCCCTGGTATCTTGCAAAATAGAGGATAAGGTAGGGATTCTTTTAATGGAAATCTGGAATATCTCTCCTCTGACCTCTCTGGGGCATTTGGAGAAGAGAATCTTCGCCATAAGGCGCGCCCCAGAAGAACAGTTATTAGAGAATGAACAATCAAAGGAGTCTTCCAACTCCGCAATAAGTGAGGCTGCTCTTGACATAAAACCAGTTAAACTGGTGTACGATTTGTCTCGTTTACAGGAGAAGTCTAAAATGTCCTGAAAGATGTTATCTGTAATTTCATCTTCATCGAGATACTCGCTTTTCAGGACCGAGAGAGCCAACTCATAATTCTTGTTGCATATACTAAAATGGTTAATCAACAGGAGAGGGTGACCAGACAGAGAGCATTTTAAGAAATTCAGCCTTTCGGCATCATTGGCCATACCAGCTACGCAGTTTTCAAAACGCGACAAAATGTTCTAAAGCTCATCGGATTGGATTGCATAACCAACCCATCAAAGGTAGGACCCGTAATTTGTATTTGAGGTGGCTTCACGGTAGAAAATGACACTTCTCTCTCACGTTCAGAGGTACCTTGAGCAAGGCTTAGTGACTAAGAGGCAGCAGGGAGGAACTTCAACTCAAGATGTTCCAGTTGCTTTCGGAATCGCAAGGCGTTTGCAAGAGCCTCCTTCTCAATTCTCACCCAGTCCTCCTCCTCAGAAGATTGAAATTGGATGTTGCTAACGCATACGTCTACCTCCATCAAATACTCATGAACGGATTTCTGCAATGCAGAGAATGATTTAACGGTGATTTCATCCTCCTGATGAGCCGTCTCCAGAATTGTTCGGATTTTGATCCATAGGATAGACATTTTTCTCCGTAGATCTGCTTTGCTACTATCCATGTTAGTATTAGGGTTTCTTTCGCAATATGTGGAAAAATTAATTTCCTAGAAGCAATAAGACTGTTCAGGCGAGAAGGAAGCAAGATGCACTCACCTTCAGAGTTGCGAAAGAATTGCCCTTCCGCGACGTGACAGTCAGTTAACAAAATAAGTAAATCAATGTAATCATCAGCATTATCAGCAAAAGTAAACACCACTGAAATTGTAACCATCAGCAGCAAATTTGTAAATACAACTGAAATTGTAACCAACTACAAGGAATTTGATTACCTCCCTTTATAGGTCTGAAAAGGTCATGTGATCACAATCACAATGACAATCAACACCTGCGTACATAGAGATGTATGCAACCATAATCATGTAGAGGCAAACATATACGCACAAACATACATATGCCTATACCTACGTACACACACGTATACATGTAAAATGCACATGGACGCACATACCAAAAGTCATACATAGTAAGTAAGTGATCAGTGGCTGGACCGTTTTTGTCCGCTTTCCTTCCTGATCTTTTTCGTCCTGGTTTTTTTTTTAATAAAATGTTTGTTTTAAATTCACCAATATGCAGTACATGATGATGATGATGATGATGATGATGATGATGATAGTGATGGTGATGACGACGACGACGAATTAACAAATAATTTGCTAGATAACGTAACGTACAAATCGACAGAAACAGTCTAATTGATATGAAATTACAGACGCTTTGATTTTTTTTTTAAGTAACTCATAATCATTATCATTTACTGTATATATGTGAGTCTAAAACAAAGTTTTTATTCAAAGAAACAAATCCAAGCGTCTGTAATTTCCTATATGATTTGGACTGTTGTGTTTCGTCGATTCATACGTTGAGTTATTTGGAAAATTTTGTGTGAATTTGTGAACACCATTATCATCATTATCATTATTATTATGTGTGAGTCTAAAACTAAATTTTAGTTAAAACAAAACACTCCCAGCGTATATATATATATATATATATATATATATATATATATATATAGGGAGAGGGCAGAGCGGTAGCTCTAGATATATCTAAGGCTTTTGACAGGTAATGGCATAAGGGTCTCCTCAGGAAAATTAGATCATACGGTATCACTGGTAGAATAGTAAACATAATTAAACCCTTCTTAGATAAGATAAACATCCAGGTTGTCCTCGACGGTCGTACATCGAAACAATATGATATAAATGCGGGAGTGGGTCAGGGGTCGTTCCTTGGACCTCTATTGTTCCTGATATTCATAAATGACCTCCCCGACGAAATTGCCTTTGAGATGGGTATATATGCTGATGACACTACAATCTATGGCAGGCACGATAGGAAGACGAATGAACACTTTTCTAAAGAAATGGCAAAACACTAGAAAAGACCTCCAATCTGTGGTGGAATGGGGACAAAAGTGGTGTGTCGCGTTCAATGCTGCCAAGACTAAACTAGTTTCATTCAATAATTACAAGAAACCCTCTCTACTATCTATAGCAATGGCCAACGACTCTTTATCTGAGAGTACATCCTTCAAACTCCTTGGCCAAACGTTCACAGGAAACATGACTTGGAACAATTACATTGAAGCCATTGCCAGGGCCACTGCACGAAAGGTGGGCTCTCTCTACCGTTCTAGACAACTACTAACACCCGAAAGTATCATGTACCTCTACAAGGCCCCCATTCGCCCATGTATGGAGTATTGCTCTGGCATCTGGGCTGGTACATCTGCTACTGGTCTCTCGCTCCTTGACAAGGTTCAAAAGAGAGTCGCAAACCTGATAGGCCCAGAACTGGCATCGACGAAATGGTGCATCCCTCTGCCTTTTCTACCTGTATTTTAGTGGTGAATGCTCTGGCGAACTGCAATCACTTGTGCCCCCACGACGTGAAAACCCTCGACAAACCCGACAGGCTGCTAAATCCCACCCCCACACTGTAGAGATCCCTAGATGTAAAATATATTTTTACTCCAGTAGTTTCTTCCCCAGAACCGCTAGACTCTGGAATACCATTCCAGGTCCCTGCTTCCCCAACAGTACTGACGTGCAGAAGTTCAAGTGTAACGTGCACCGACATCAAGCTGCCCAAATCCGTACATAGTACCACAATAGTTGCTGCCCCTGATAGTAGCCCCCTACACCAAAGTGGCAATTTGCCTTGTTTGGGGTGAAAATGTAATTAAAAACAATCGGTGTGTGTGTGTGTGTGTTGTATATTGTCGGGGAGTATATTAACAGAGATGATATATTAAAACCTGTCATATGTTATATAGTTGATGGTAGATATTGTTCTCATTAACGGAGATATAATAAACCTATAGATCGTATATCTGTTGTTTAACCAAGAGGATATGATATTGACGTGAAACTGAGCCATGTTGTGTAAGACTTATCGCAGGGTAATATATTACAGTTCATATATAAGAATAATAATATATGCTTCATAGCTTCTGCTTGAAGAGTTCTTCTATCGTCCTGCTGTTCCGTGACGAACCCTGAAACGGCTAGCACTGCCCAATTGAGACATCTGTTCTTACTTGTGAAACCACAAAACAATTCTTTATATTTTCATAATATAAATTTATTACAGTTGCTTCAAATGATTTTCACGTGATCTGCATTTCGCCTACATTTTCTATTCTTACAGCCCACTACCTGGTTGTTTGTCTGTCCACCCGTCTAGATCGTCTGTCAGAACTCCTGCCAAAACCTCATCTCTCTCAATCTCTCCAAAGCTCACAACATAACGTGTTCCTTTATATCAACCATTACGTGTCTCCGACCAACCTAATGCCCACATGTAGTTATTAGTTTATCCAAACCCAAAATAACTTTTACATCTGTTTTCTATTTTCGCATTTCTTTTGCGATTTCACACCAATCATCTATTCCCCAATTTAACTGTTTATTTTCTAATCATAATAACTGATCTATCGTTGCTCAAATCAATAAATAAATGATAATAATAATAATAATAATAATAATAATAATATTTTTACCCATGTCCTGCTTGCCACAGTTAAAACAGATACTACGTTATGCTCACATCCTAAAAGGTCATAACATTATATATATATATATATATATATATATATATATATATATATATATATATATATATATATACCATTTTAATCGTGTGTTAAATGGAGATAAAAAAATAACAGGTATAAAATCACGTAGAAACATTTAGCGGATTCAGTTTTATCAATGGAATTTTTTTATTTCTTCCTATGTTTTTATGTTTGTTGATGTGAACAAGAGTTGCAATACGCCCTCTCTGATTTTTATCATTTTGTGCAATAGATTTAATTTAATTTTTCCGGTAAGCTTTACAATGTTTTAATTCATTATATGTCGCGTCTTTCATCTGTATATTTATATGTTTATGTATCGATTCATGAATCTTTCGATATTGTTCATACTTCTATATACACATATTCATCGGTATATAAAATAACTTGATGTAATATAGATAATGTATAGGTCTACATATTTTTTTTTACTTATTTAGACGCACACATAGTTTCTGCGTTGTAGTAAATCCTTTTT
Organism: Euprymna scolopes; assembly: GCF_053919585.1. Lineage (NCBI taxonomy): Eukaryota > Metazoa > Mollusca > Cephalopoda > Sepiida > Sepiolidae > Euprymna > Euprymna scolopes. The sequence continues at coordinate 148,205,671 of NC_136485.1, forward strand.
ACTGTATAAGTACTGATGCAAATTTATTAACGACAATCAGTCACGAAGAACTACAACTAATCGTTATAAACATTCAACATGTATAAACGGTTGATGTGTCGTTCCTAAAACAATTGCCGAATTGAACGTAACCAACCATACGTAACATACACCATTAGTAGTTGGCGAGCTCTTACACAACATCAGTTGTACCAGAACACAGTTATTTGGGCCCGGCGTATAATCGCCGCAGAGTGTAAACGCGTTGCAGCAACGTCCTTAACCGATATTTCATTCAATCCCAATGGGATCATCGATATGATTTAATCACTCAATATTAATTGTTAAATTAATTATCCGTCTAATAATCAAGGCAATCCCGATATATTTCCTAAGGGGCATACTTAATCATTTTTATAAACAGTATTACTCTTATGGCAACGACAGGAATATATTGATAAGATCCGTAACGAATATTTAATTGTAATTCTAATTATTTGTGCTTTTAACATGTTTACGCGGAATATCATACTATTCGTTCTGCAAAGTCAATTTAATTACGGTAATATGTATGAGACGATTTTATTGAAGGAATGCTATTAAGTCAGCACAGAAACACAAAGGTGAACCTATTCGAACTTTTGAAGAAACTGGAATAATTGAGGATTTATTTGATTATCATGACTTGTAACCCGTCTTTTAGGTTAGTTTGTTGGTTGTTATTATTTTACGACATATCAACCCTTTTCACGTTATTTTATGTTGAATCCAATAATTTTGAAGCAAAATATTTTAATATAATATATTTGTTGCTTTCAAGTCGGTTTCTATTTAACCCATAGTTGGGACGCTACCAGGTACTACCACTCCGGGTCAGAGTGGAGCTGGGAGCTGTTGCAATTAAACGGTGGTTCCACACTTCCCAAAGCCCGCAAGCTGGGACCTCACCTCTGGATATAATTTAAGGTCATATCCAGAACCACGCGTCTTTTATTATACGGAATTACGAGTAACCGCTTATATAAAATTATGGCTTATTATATATATATTATGATTAAATGAAAATTTTAATTTTAACGAATTATAAGATATTTAGTATTTTTGTTTACTCACGTTCACCCCTAACAAGACATGTCGCTAATTTAATTTGATGGGAACCATGTTTATAAAAAATTATGTAGAGTTTGGTTTACGTTACATTTACACTTCTGCGTGTACACTCATAGCAGCAAGTAGCAAAAAGAGAATTCTCTAGTGAAGCTGTTCAGCTATTAAGGTAGAATGACGTCTGGTATTAACATCAGCGACATAATTTTGTTGCTAAATCGGTATATCGGGTATATCTCGGTCGCGGCGGCACAATTGAAACTTCATCATGCCACATTCCATTTGATTAGCTGTAAAACAGACACTCATGCAACACTGCGGCGATAGGCATGGGCTTACATTTAGTAAACACAGTGGGACCTATTAGATTGAAAACTTTGTTTGGAAGAGGAAAAGTACTTTCTGTTCCTTCTTACTATGTAAAAGAATTAATAAAAGTGTTAGTATTTTTTTCAGTGTAAGACAACTATAGTCTTGTCCTTATCCACTTGTCTGTAGCCTGTTTCCTTAGCATTTTAAATTTGACTATCTAAAGTATAGCACATTGCAAGTATAATATTTCTAATGCTTATCTGCCTGTATTTTTGCATATATGCGTGTAATTGTGTGTGTAATGATTCGATGACTCTGACTGGCATTAAAAACATTTAATAAAATAGTTATTTAATGTCAACTGTATCTCTCGCGGTTAGTTGTAACCGAGTTATTCGGGTGCTTGCTAATGCCTCCAGGCATGCCTTCTGTTTTCGGGGTTCGAGTATCTTGACTGGCGTTTATCGTGACACTCTGCACAGATTATTCCGAAAGAAAGAAACACTAGTGTCTGTAGGTATTTAGTAATTATATATATATATATATATATATATATATATATATATATATATATATATATATATATATATACGTACTTATAAATAATCATTAATAATATTATACTTGTAATTTGTTACTTCTTACTATTACTACTACTTTAATAATCAAAATACATTTGCTCATTAATAGTATACATTTGTTCATTAATAGTATACATTTGCTCATTAATAGTATACATTTCTACCAGTTATATATGAAAATACAGTTTTAGCGCAAACATTTCAGGAAATTAAAGAAAGTGGAATTATAAATGAATGAAAAAGAGATAAGGAATTACAAAATTAAAGATTTGAAATCCAGGAAAAAAAGTATATGGGGTGGTTAGGAATTTCCAAAGCAAAATGATCATACGCGTCAATGTTTACAAAAGGAGTCGGATTTGTAAACAATTCGATATAATATTTTTCCTCGACTAAGTAGAAGCATTTATTTTTTACAGAATTGGGTTTTCGAGTATTTTTGATTATTAATTAAGATCGACCTGTCACTGTCATATATCCGATTCTTAGAGGGATTTTGATACTTTTGATTATGATCGTTTCACCTTAAAATTATATTGCACACCGTATGTTTCATCTGAATTTTCTAACCTTTAAATGTAAATTTAATTTTTTGTTTTTTGTTTTTCTTAAATTCATTCATGCAAGAAATTGAGAGAGTGCATAAATAGTTTTCATATACTTTCGTTTTAATTGCTGCAACAGTCTAGAAAGTCATAGCTCCGTTGTTATATTACTATTATAATATATTTCCTCTTAATAGGACACATTTCTTTAAAACTCTGAGAATAAGGAAAATTTTGATATTTCTTCTTTGATTATTCTGTAGAACAATACATTCTTGTAAATTATAAATTACAAAAGTTATTGTATTTTGTTATGAGAAACTCTATTTTAATTGTATTTAGGCCTAATTTTCTTTATAGTAGGCTACTATAGAAATATTAATATCTATAATCGCTTTAATTCCAAGACGATATTTCTGTTAAACTTTATCTTTTTCTTTTTGGTTTTATATGAAAATTAGAAAAAGAGTGATAACTATAGAAAGAGCCATAAATATCATAGGAGAGTGTCTTGGGAGTGTATAAGCACGGAAACGGATATTTCAGGTATTTACCTTGTTGTCGTAGTTGTTTGTTTCGTGTATGCTTCTCTTGTTCTTCATATTATGAGACGTTAGTGTAGGTTGTTAGTTTTAAAAGAAAGATTACCGGGAAACCTATTTACTATTTTTTGATTAATAATCTTTGTATGTAAACAACTGTAACTATTTAAATCTGCTTGGAAGATTTGCCCAAATGTTCAGTGAACCTATGTGTATAAGATTTTGCAGGATGAGATTTGGTGCCTTGAAATTGGAAAGGAAAAACCTTGTTGAAAGTTAAGATTGGAATGGTGAAATGAAAAAAAAGATGTTTGGAGAAAAGGGGCAACCTGCATAGACATCGTGGAAGTAGATAACATAATAGAAACTGCAACGAAATAAATTATGTGAAAATAATACAAGAGAAAACTACGGTTGTTTCTTCGGACATGATTTAATGATAAAAAGGAAATATCGGCAGTAAACACATTTTTTTAAACGGACATCCCCACATTATCAAGGTCAAGAGGTCACTCGAGGATAAGGGTTAAAGAGTTTAGAGTAGAAATTGGAAAATATAGTAATCATTAGCAATGGAAATTCGGTAAATTTGATAACTTATATCGATAACTTGTTTATGTTAGCCTTGAAGGCAACCATATTGTAGTCAGCCGGAAAGCAGGAAAAAGGAAGACAATTCAACAGGCGTGCAGTTCTAAGAAAGAAGCTTTGTTCATGGAATCTACGTTTAGGTTAAGGCACAGATAAATAGTGAGGGGACTTATTGATAGTATTTTCAGGTAGACGAGTGTTTCTTTTGAAAGTTTGGCGAGGGGGGGCATAGACTGAAGCTGTCGAACACTTTCCATGAAAATAAGGATACATCAGAGGCACACTCGCAGCATCTCTTCTGTGAAATAGAGGTTGCAAGGAAGAGAAAAAGGATATCTCCTACGACGCTAGGAAGTCTATTTTAACTCTATCAAGGCAGGGCAAGTCCTTCCTAGCAGCTCCTTGTTAGACGTGGCAACAGTAGTCTGTCCTTGGACGTACCTGATCTTATATAGATAGAGAATTGCATCAGCAGTGAGATATATACTGGATCGATAGCGGCCTTGGCAATAGATTTTATGTACGTGTTCCATTTAAGACCAGGAGTAACGGTCAAGCCCAGAAGCTTGTCAAAACTTGAGGCCTCCTCAAGACGAGGGCCATTCATTTCAATTAATGCCATATGTGGATAAGAATGTTGATGATGTAAAGAGAGAAGCTTGATTTTAGATGCATTAAAAGTTACCAGCAACTCTTCTCCTCATTGTACCGCATGCTCAAGATCAGAGGAGAGAGAATCAGAGGGGCGTTTACTGTCTTAGATATGCTACCATAAATGGTAGTTTCATCAGCATAAATGTCTACAAATGATGTAAGGATGTGATTTGGAGGATCATTAATGTAGATCAGGAAGCGATTTGAACCCGGGATGAACCCATTAATACTGTGTGCTTCTGATTTCTGCCCCTCAACTACTACTTTTATGAATCTATCAAAAAGAAATGATTTAACAATTGAGAATACTTTTCCAGCTATACCATAGCTAGAGATCTTGTGAAGTAAAGCTTTATGCCATACCCTATCAAATACCTTAGATATATTAAGAGCAATAGCCTTAGAAAGATTACCTCCGTCGAGTGATTTGCTAATCCTATGAGATATAACTGTAAGCACACCTCCTGTATATCTACCAGAACGAAAACCATGTTGAGTGTCACTAAGAAGGTTATTTTTTGTTGGAATAGCTGATTACTTCAGTATTTAACACATATTCCAATAACTTACTCATGACGCTCAAGAGACTTATTGGCCTGTACTGCAAGGGGGATGAGCGATCACCTGAATTCTTAAATTCAGGGTATACTTATGAGATTTTGCAGGCTGATGGGAAGCTATTCTCCTTAAGACAACGGTTAAACAGTTGTGTAAGTATGAACGCTGTTCTTCTTGAAGTTTTTTGAGTATTATGATTGGAATACCGTCAGTGCCGGTTACTTTACTGGAATCAAGGTTGTTTTTAGCTTGACAACATCACGTACAGATATATGTATATCACATAGCGTGTTTTCTGATACAGAAGGAAATATTGGGGGTTGGCGGCTTTGGTCTCAAAGGGTAGAATTAGCTGCAAATGTCCTGGCAAATAGTTTGGCTTTGTCTTATGCTCACAAGATTACCTCAGGTTAATTAATGATAGTTGGGATAGAGAGAGCACACGCTTCTGTTCAGTATTCTGTTTGCTATTTACCAAAACTGGTGGGAACCAAACCGCTGCTCAGTTACTTTTAACTTGAGTGACTGAGCATACATCTCTTTTGCGCTCTTTATTTCTTTCTTACAATGGTTGCTGGCAGTCCTGAAAGCGGTATTAGTTTCCATACATATATTACGTCGGAAGCAGTCGAAAAAGTAAATTCTGTGCGCAATGGCAGCAGCACGTTCTTGAGAGAACCATGGCTGGCTGTTAGGTTTTTTGCTGGAACTTTTTCCAGGGCATGAAACGGTCTATACCTACGATTAACCAGGTCTGATACTATTTAAACATGGAACGCAGAATAGATCCGATATAAATGTACGGAATCTATCCGAGTCAGCATTAGTGTATCGATATGCTGTACAATGGAGAAGTTCGTATGGGGACTTATTACATTTCATTTTTATCTTAACTGATACAACAGAGTGGTCTGAAGATCCAAGAGGAGACAGAACAGAAACTGAACATAGTTCAGGGCAAGTTGTGAGAAAATGTCAAGCAGACTCGCATACTGATTTGCTATATGTCTATGTGGGGCGGGTATTATAAAATGGTAAAAACGAGCTGAGAGATATGAAGAAGACAAGGAAACCGGCAAAAATGAATAGACCATTTTATAAACAGTGTTTATAGGACTGATTATGTGAAGTATCGTATTGGCAAAATGGTTTATAGTCTAAGATGACTTACGTGTGAATATAAAGGTAATATTATACAACATGATTTCAGTAGTTGTGAATATTTTACTAAAAAATAATGATATAGACATCATGGCAATATTTCCAAAAATGTCCATTGGGATATATGCGACAAAATATTGAAATACTATAAAAATAAAATTAGACGAGCATGTTCTAGAATAGGTTGGTCGAGATTATTAGATGCTATTAAGGCGGAATATTGATAGATGATGGGGTAATTTGACAAAAGCAATGCCCCCGTAATTTGTCTCATTCAGAAGATAAAACACAAATCAATAATTATAGATTTAGCAGGGCAAACTGACCTGAATGTGGAGGAAAAAGAAAAGTAGGTCAAAATTACTGATTTGTATAGGGAGATACAAGATTGTAGAAGTTGAAGAATGTATAATGCACACAATCTGATGTAAGCAATCGGTATTATAAAAGTAATATTTCCAAGTAGATATAGAAAATTTGAGCCCATTGCGATTGTGAATATTCACAGAAAACTAGAGCCTAGTTGGGAACATAAAAAGATTGACGACAGTTCAGGAAAATTGTGAATAAGATGCTGATGATTTATGTTCATCTGTTATGATCCATCTAGCATTATAAAATCGGCAATACCAACGGCCAGACACAAAATAATACTACTACTAGGACTACTACTACTACTACTACCTCTGTTTATACTACTACTACTACTAGTACCCTACCAAAAATAATAATTATAATAAAAATAATGATGGACAACAAAAAGAATATTTAGAAAATATATGTCCCGTTGTTTCTTATTGTTTATTATATTATGGCCAATAAAATAATTGCATTAATCTCTAAATATATGTAGAAAATCTGGATAGCAATTTATAACACTTTTGGTTACGCTTCGTCATTTGGAATAAATAAACAAAAAAATAATACCAATAATACAAAAAACATCTACGGAACCAGTAACATTCCTATTTTTTCAAAGATGGCGGTCACCATTTCTGGCGAAAGTCAGTGCCTACATCGACTGAAAGTTTACACAAATTCCACTCAATATGAGAACAATAGTATGCTTAAACAAGTAATGCATAACACATTTAGTATTAAAAGCTACCGATTACACTGCAGTATATATTCAAAATCATAATATCGCTTTTGTCTGTTACAAAAGTAATGTACACTCTCTCTATAATAGATATAATAAACATATTAGTTAAAAAATTACTCCCTTACTGAAGTATATGCATGTAATATGTAAATTGTGAATTTGTAAATTTTAAAATCTTCTGGTAAATTTCTACAACGTAATTTCACAAAAAGATGCCATCGAGTGAGACATTCTAATCGCATGATTAAACGTAATGCACTTATTTTTATATCATTATATTTGATATATTTTCTATTGTTTAAAATTTAACGGAGACGCAATCATCACAGATCATTCATTAATTATTACAGATAGTGTTGATTGGCGTGTTTGGCCAAGTCTCCATCAGTCTCCTGTATTTTCCACCTCCTTCAATAAACATTGAAAATAACATTGTTTTCCGCCCTAACCGCTGAACCTCAATTATTCTCTACCAATGATAATTTATCTTAACTGAATTAATAGTTGGAAAAGCGGCCTGAAATTCTCAGTACTCTTCATTATTCACTGAAGATATGATTATTTTTTTCCTTAGCGGCCTGCCCATATTCATTTGATCTTCACTACAACTGTGTAGTTTTCAACACAAGCTGGCGACACCTTTTGGATTTAGATCACCTGAAATGCACAACTTATTGCAGTAGATCTAATTCCAATAATACACTCTCGATAAGGCAAGAAATGCACATAAGTAAGATAAAAAATAACTACTTCATTTAATGTATTAAATACTTTTATATAAAAATATTAAGAAAATACAAATATACATCACCGTTACATGCATGATCAATCGTTATCACAAACACTGTTGGGAACTTAAGTAAACGTTAAAAGTTTTTTTTTTTTGTTTTATCAACTTATATGTTTACTTTGCGGCAAAAATATGTTCTTGGATTTTAAAGCGTCATTCTTGGCTTAATGGCTTCCTGCATACTTTTTTTGTTCATTCTAAGTAAATATAATTTGCTTTTCGAAGACTGCGCCTTTTTTAATCGAATCTGGCAAAGTCGGCTGGTTCCCTGAACATAGAAAGATGGAGAGAAATACGGGATTAACATACATGACTTTACAAAATATAGCACCATTCTAAAAAGAATAAGACCAAAATATTCAGATGACAAAAATAGTTACGCATACACACATACACGAACACACACACACACCCACACACACACACACACACACATATATATATATAATATATATATATATATATAATAAGCACAGCTTGTATTAAAACTCTTCTATCAACGCAAAAGGGTGTATTTATTACATTAACGTTAATATTATACGTTTTGGTGGTGATAAAGTTGTGAAGGCGTTTGTGATATGACTTAATTTTTCATGCATTTCTAATTAATTAATTTTTCATGCATTTTAAGAACGTTGTGGAGATGCTAAACAACGTTTTAGTCTGTATATAAAATGTCTAAAAATTATGGGGGATGAAACAGTGTTCCTAAGCCAAATCTGTTCAATTTCTCCATGGTTGGTAACGTCATACCCGGCAGGGCGTAGTTGTATAAACGAATATAACTGTTTATGTTGACTAATGCTTGATTGTATTATCGAAGTTTCTTACGCATTTAAGCTATTACTTGCTGTAATGGTTTTGCCTAGTTACAAAGTTAATGATGTAGATTAGACAAATCGAAGAGAACTACACAGTAGGCGTGATATTCTGTTCGTGTAACCCTGGCCCGAGGAACTGTTGTGGAGCTTCCTCGGTAACCAACAACTGAGATAAGCGCCGCAAATTTTCTTAAAGATCCATATTTTAATCGCAAGTAAAAATCCGGATGAGAAACGGGTCGTTCTTTTTGCGGTAAGCTGGCACTTCATAACGGCGTTTCGTTGATGGTCGCCCAATTTGTGAGGACTCCGTTTACAAATGTGTTTTTTTTCTTTTCAATCTCCTAAAGTGGTATAAATCGTCATATATGTTACCTTTAATTTAGAAACAACTAACGCTCTTATTTGATTATTGTCAGCATCTGATGACTATTTACTAAGCTCACCTTTTTAAAGAATCTCGCTCCCCGCACGAAATTCCTTAAACCACGATTGATCTTTCCATTTGTTTTGGAGTTTAACTTAGTTTAGTTATGTATATGCAAACGTGCAATAGTTTATAATTATTTTCATAATTATACATACGCAAATTAGAACTAATAAATTTACTTATTATTAAATAGAATATTTTGGTAGACTATTTATAAATTAAGGTAGAATGTTAGTACGAATAGTTGGGATTAGTGACATTATTTGATAAAATTCAAAATTTCTAAATGGAACCATCTAAAAGGTATTAGCAGCGTTTCTTCAATTTCTCTAATTCAACCATTTAAACTCACACTGTATTTCATTTCGACGGAGTAGGTGCTGCTACTTCTTCTGATAAGTTACGGCCTAATATATTCATTTATTGATACAATACATAAGTGATAGAATTTGCGCGACGAAACAAACACTCTCAATGATTGTAAATGACAACTAAATGAAAGATTAATTTATAAGATGGTCAAAATCATGAATTTTAGAATATATTTTGTTGTCATTTACTCTCTATATTGTTATGAAATTACATTTTACATCTTACATAAGGTTTGGCATATATTATAAGAAAATGTATTTCTACAGAAATTATATATATATATATATATATATATATATATATATATATATATATATATATATATGTATATATAAAATGGGTTAAGAAATTCCAACGAAAGAAATATGTATATTATAATAAGGGGGTAGTCACCAACAAAGAGAGTGAGAAAGAGAAACACAACACATGAGTGACCACATCCATATAAAACAGTAATAAAAATTGGACTGCCAAATGAATAGTAGACACTTACACGATTCCACCTCTTGGAAACACTTCAAATGAACTACGAAAATGCGATTTTTACATCTCCAACAGACCGCCTGAACCGCTTTAGAAACGATTTCAGTGATTTAAAAACATTATTACAATGATCTAAACATAATTCTCAATGAAAAAGCAAGACACGGAATAATAAAATAATGTTAAAAAATAGACATGGTTGGTGACTACCCCCTTATTTAAATATATATATATATATATATATATATATATATATATATATATATATATATATACATATATATATGCATATATATGTATATATATGTATATATACATATATATATATATATATATATATATATATATATATATATATATATATATATATATATATATATATATATATATATAATTTTATTGGATTTACATTTTTTGGGATTTCCCGTATTGGATACTTTACTTTTACGAGACTATTCATTCACGTGAAATCACATTATTCCCTCTGCTTCACTTTTTGTTATCAAGTAAGATATTTTACTTACTTCCAGTTTCATAAAATAGTTTTGCATGCAAAATACGAGCCTGTATTTTGCTAACTCCTACCCTCTGATGAAAAGGAAAGTATTTCTTCGAAACTCCACGGAGTAAGCACTATCCACTTATTTAGTGCTTCCTTTTAAAATTAAATATATTTTACCTCTTTTCTACGTGTTTTTCACACGTTTTTTTCAGCTATTGCTCTGATATATATATATATATATATATATATATATATATATATATATGTATATATATATATATAATATATATATATATATGATTGTTGAGTTCGATTAAATCCGACGATATGAAATAAAATGGAGGTGAAAGAACCTGAATACTCAACGTTTCACCCGATTTATGCGGGCTTTTTCAATAAGGACGGTCATTGACGAGAGAGTCGGAAGATTTGGGGGTATATATAATGATGGGGGAGAGCAAAGTGTTTTCCTCATGTAAATTAGATGTCTATATACGTATACACATTTTATGAGAGAAAATAAATTAGAGTAAGCTAGCGTATTGGATTACGTCTAAAAGTTAAAATATCGTAGAGATTTAAAAGATCGGGTCTGGAAATATAACCGTGATAGATTCAGTAAATAAATTAAACGAGATTACGAAGGGTTTTTTTTTAAATTAGAGATTATTGAATTGGGATAAAATAGCGCAGTAAGTCTAGATAATGTGTACAAATAAGAACATGAGCTGATAAAATGGGGTTTAAAAATAGACACCGATAAAATAAAATACAGAAAATTACTTAATTTAAATTAATACAATGAAGTGATATCACGAATGGATTTTTTAATATATATATATATATATATATATATATATATATATATATATATATATATATATATATATATATATATGTATGTGTGTGTGTATATATATTTCGAGATTTCGATTTTAACCTGTCTCTAAATTATTCTATCTAATAATTATTTTCGACAGATTGGGAACAATGTGGAAAACAACTTTTCTTTGTTTAATTATATTGTTAGAATGGGAGATTATTGCTGACTCAATTAAACGTCGTGTGGATCTCTTATGTGTGTGTTTCAGGAAAGTTGTTTTGTTAAAATTAAAATGGTGGCCGTTCTCCATGATGGGACAACATAAGGTGGTGAGTGTATTGTTGTTTTTTCATCTCCTTTTTTTGCTCATATATTCTTTTATTTGGAGGGGGTTGCATGTTTATTTTTGGAATTCATGGAAACCGGACCCTTGGGCAAGGGAACTTCCTGTAATCGATATATAGATTATATTTTTTTATTTTCCTCCATATGCCTTCCAAATAGAGAGTATCACTTATAAATTAAATTAGATCTAACCCACTATTAACTATACATATGAAAGAGAAAATAACAACTCCATACCTTTTCTGGACATCAATACCATAAATAGCAATGATAGTCTAAGTTTTAAAGTCCATTGGAAAGTAACGAATAAAAATGATTACACCCATTTTTATTCTCATCACTATTATAAAGCAAAAAGGCGTATTCTAATGGATATTTTTGTTTCTTCCTGGGAATATTCAGTGAAGAATACATCAAGGAAGAAGTTGAGTATATCGCACGCACATTCATTAACGTACAATACCCTCAACATTTTTTAACAAATACAAAAATGAAATCACAAAAAATGTACCATAACCAAAACCGAGACAATTCCTTAAATACCCAGATATACGACAGCCAATAAACATTACCATCAAATAAAAACAACGACACAATCTATAATAACCTTAATAAGGCAGCCAGTCAAATATCAAAACTAAACTCTTTAATAATTACGGATCTAATACGTAAAATTATGAATACTACCAACACTTACACAAAAGCCGGAATATATTTCATATCCTGCCTTGACTGTGGAAGAATATACGTAGGGAAAACTCAACGTAATTTAAATAAACTAATATATGAACACAAAATAGATGTAAAAAACCACAATACACTCAACGCCATATTTTTTCCCATCATGGAGAACGACCATCATTTTAATAACACAACTTTCCTTAAACACATACATAACAGATCAACACGACGTTTAATTGAGCCAGCTATAATCTCACATTCCTGCAATATAATTAAACAAAGAAAAGGTTTTCTTTTCTACATTGCTTGCTATCAGTCGAAAATAATTAATCCATTCGTAATTTCACCTAATTTTATAATTTGTATTTTATTAATTTACTGTATTTTATTTTATCAGTGTCTATTTTTGGACCCCGTTTTATCAGTTCATATTCTTATTTTTTGACCCCATCTACAGTTACTACGCTATTTTACCCAATTATATAATCTCTAATTTAGAAAAAAAAACTCCATTCGTTATCTGATTTCATTAATGTACTTAATCTATCACGGTTATATTTCCAGACACAATCTTTTTAATCTCTACGATATTTGAACTTTTAGACGTAATCCACTACGCTAGCTTACTCGAATTTATTTTCTCTCATAAAATGTATATATGTATATAGACATCTAATTTACATAAGGAAAACACGCTGCTCCCCCCCATCATTATATATAGTCCCAAAACATCCGACTCTCTCGTCAATTACAACCCATCTTCAGAAATCCCGCATACATCGGACGAAATGTTGAGTATTCATGTCCTTTCACCTCCATTTTATTTCTCATATATATATATATATATATATATATATATATATATATATATATATATATATATATATATATATATATATATATAATATTATGGTAGATTTATTTTTCGCTGGACATTTTTAATTCGATGTTCTTATCAATTAAAAATCGGTTACTTACAGACGAATTTCAGATGTTTCGTGTCTTTTTTTTTATTTTACCGTTCGTCGTAATTAATATTTACCGTATTTTCGTTTTTCTGCTTTTCCCGTTTCTTGCTTTCTTTATTTAATTGAATTCATTAAAACTGGCACTAATTGTTAAAAATTATTTTAAATAATTATGGTTGATTTACCTTAATTTCTTTTAATGCATTAAGCTTAAAAAAAATAAATATTTTGCAAATACTTTCTTTTGGATGACAAGTATCGCGTTTCTCGAAATCCGATTATATGTGTCTTGTTAGTTGTTCTGCTTGTCGAATGTTTGATTATGTTTTTGAAAAGAGAAAACAAATTGTCAATAGCAAGATGTATATTTATATATGTATATATATATGTATATATATATTTATATATATAATATTTATATGTACACACACCCCCACCCCCACACACATACACACACACACATATGTATATATATATATATATAGTTTTAAGCCTTATTTTGGAGTAGGAAATACCGAAATCATTCTTGCCATTCGACGAATTCCACACATAAATGTAGTTTATATAATGCATGATTCCTTCGTCTAATACTTGTAGAATGATTACTATTGTTATTTTTCATGTATAATATATTTGCATATAATTTTAATACACCTGGTCTTTACATACTTTAAAAATGATCACTCTACGTTTTCCGCAAGAAAGTAGTAGACCTGTACGATACTGTTTTGTTGCTAACTTCCGAATAAAATTTTCAATTATTACTTATTATATCGATCGTAAATTATGTCTGCCAGAGATAAAACATAAATTATACAAAACTGTTATAAAAGTTAGTAGTTAAACTGGCATATGAATAGTTTTTTTGTCGCTTTTGCTCTTTTGTTCAATGTATTGTGTTTCTATAAAATACATAGTTCTGCCTTTGTAGTTTATCTATAAAAGACATCAATATGTATTTCCGCGCAATTAGTATTGCTTGATGAAGCAAAACTTTAAGCGCTCCACTGTCTGTATTATATTGAACAAACCGCACATGTTATAAATACGTTTGCTATTTATCACTTTGGGTACGTCTACAGTGTTTTATGAAAAACTTAATTGACGTTGGATCCTTCACTTATATTTATAATATTCATTTATCTGAAAGAATTTTTCTTGTTTTGAAGAATTCTAAAACGCGCAAATACACACATTTACGATGTTTTATCATCAGAACATAAATAATCTTATTAATGGCTATTCATTTATTTATGAATTTTCTCTGTTAATTTGTTTATTCTCTTTTATAGTTGATTAGAATTTTTATGAGTGAGAAGCGGAAAAGGCAAGATAGCTACATTGTTGTCTGAATAACGTTGAAATAAATATCAAATGCTTTTCTCATTAAAGATATTCATTCAAACATTCAAAGATTGATCGGAACTGCCTCTTTGTTTTAGTTTAATGCAAAACAATGCGAATCTAATTTAATTAAGCTGATGTGCATTCGCGCAGAAATTCTCCGGAGGATTTAAACCAGTTGCGTTTGACATAGCTATTTTTGTAATAACAATTGATAATTATTTATGTTAGTATTCTTTGATAATAACAAATAGTTTTATTTTTGCCTATATAAAAAAATCGAGATAAATGCTCACTTGAGTGGTTGTATTGCATACTGATGGCCGATTTGTTGAATTTTACGAATCAGCTAGGAGTAAATCATGGTGTATAACTGAAAAGTCTCTTCATTAGAAGAAGTAATACATGCAGTAATACTAGATAATTCTATTATTAACAAAGAAATATTTATTTCTAAGCAAAATAATTATAAATTATTATAGCAATCAAATGATCTGAACGCAATTTGAAAATTTTTTGCAAATCTTATCTTCCACATTAATCGAATAAAATCAACTGCTGGTCAACCATTTCTACAAGCCTGCTCTTAACTGACATACGCCTGGTTTTAGAATTTTTAGTTTCAATTAATAATCGACACAAAATATGAATTTCTGAGAGAAACTGCAGGCTTGGAATAGACACTGCAGTCACTGTTTCTTTTCCTATTTTTTACCATGTTTTTTTGTTTATGACCCCACGATAGTGAAGGCTAGGATACTACTAAAATATGAATATTACTTGGTTAAATTAGAAGGTAAGACAGCACGCTCATCATCAGTAACGGTGGAACACCAGCAGTGTTTAAATATATACGGGAATAGCTCAGCATTAAATATTTATATTAAATTCGAAAGCGGCCATGCTCTAACCAGCTGAGAATCCAAACAAATATGTGGCGTTCCGGAGGCAATTCTATAAAGAAAACTCCGTCATGAAATATTTGTTTACTTCCATTGACAAATGGAAAGCGAAGTATTTTAATAATATTTGTGGAAGCAAGGCGAGTATTTATATTGGAGCTTGATCGTGAGTCTTTCATAAAAATAATAATAGAGTAATGATGTACGCAATATGTTTTGAGAAGATATGAAGTACAGTCCGGGCGAACTAGATTTTAATAGTGGTTTTCTACTCTCTAAATACAGGAAGGAATAATCTTAGCAGCTCCTATTTATAGCCGCAAAAGTACTCCATCTTTAGACATATTTGCTTCTTCATTTCAAAGCCATTCATGTCAATATGGACTAATCGTTGAATGCACGATAGGTAAATTATAAGACGAATTGTAATCTCCAAAATAAAGAATATACTATTAGTTTCTTACAAACCGTATAATAATTGTGCACATTTGTTTGAAATTAGGTTAGGTCATAAATAAAGCTTGTCATAAGTGATTCTCCGTTTCATAAAAGGTCTGTTATCATCGTACGCTATTAGTAACTATTTCCATGTATATCTGAATATTTTTCACATATTTCAAATATGAAAAATTCACACGAGATGCATTATTAGAGTTATTTAAAAAATGTTTATTGTGTATTTCTGTTAAATTCTGCTTTAATTTTAATATTTATAATGAGACAATTTTTGCAATTAGTCGTCCCTGAGAGCACACAGTCAACGTAGACGTAAGCGCTATTATTTAAGATCAATTGAATAGAGACTCACCTTAATGAAGTAGTGTAGCGGCATGTCTTATAAGAGTACAAGGCTTCCAGCATTTAAGGATATCTATATGTATGAGTGGACTTTGGCAGCTGGTCGTCATAAATGAGTGTACCAGTTCCATTGAGTTAAACCTTGTATTTCTATTATTATATGAAAGTGACGTTGTGTGTGAGAGCGTTCCGTCCCAATAATTTCTGAAACGGCTGAGTCTATATTTTGCAAATTTTAGCAAATGTAATTGTTTATGTCTCACAATGTTCTTAGATATTTTGGTACAGAAATCCACTCAATAATTATCGACGATCGAGAAAAATCCGATACTAAATATACTCTTTCGTTCTTATTGATGAAAACAAATGTTATGGGAAATTCTTTGTTCGTTACACTAGACAAAGGAGATTTGTAGCAAATCAAGGGTAATCCAATTATTTGCAAATAATTTCTTAAATAGAAAATAGAATTCTATAATCTGGAGGTATAGCTTAGTGGTTAAGTAGTCTACTACAGATTGAGTTATGCACTGCTCAACCCCGCGTCTACATCACTATTATATACAGTGATGATCATATTTATTGGCACGGTAAAATAAAAGTTAAATTTTGTCTAATAAATTCTAAAAAGGGGATTAAATTAAAATAAAATATAAAGAAAATGTTAAAATATTGGATGAAAACCTGAAAGACTCTGCTAAAGAGCTCTCACTTGGTCGTCGTTGGTGGTTCATGCAAGATAATGACCCAAAGCATTCGGCTAAACTGACTAAGAAATGGCTTGAGGACAATCATATTAATGTTTTGGAGTGGCCATCACAAAGCCTAGACCTTAATCCAATTGAAAATTTATGGAGAACATCAAAATTGAGGGTAATGCAAAGGAAGCCTAAGAATCTTATTCAATTGGAGGATTATTGTCAGGAAGAGTGGGTTAAAATTACTACTGAAGAGTGCAACAACTTGGTTGTAAACTATGAAAAGCGACTGAGGAAGGTAATCAAGGCCAAAGGCTATACAATTGATTATTAAATAAATCGTGCCAAAAATTTTGAACAAGGGTTTTTTTGCAATTATGTGTGTTGTTCCTTTGTTATTTTTTTTCTAAAATCCGATTGCTGCATCGGAAAGGCCAGTTAAAAATGCATAATATACTTTGTTATTTTCTTTAATTTAATCCCTTTTTTAGAATTTATTAGACCAAAATTTAACTTTTATTTTACCGTGCCAATAAATATGATCATCACTGTATATATTTTTAATGAGTTCAGTTTTTGTAAAAAGAGGCACCATAAAAAAGCCGCGATTCAGTCATTTGTTTGCATTTAATAAAACTAAACATCAATCAGAATGGACTTTTCCATGACATTAATTGTAAAAGCCAAATATCAACTCAGGTGATATTGTAAACAAGCAAAAACAGAATTCGATGAACTATATTATCATTAACTTTTTTTCATATTAGTCTACCAGGGAAATTATTCCTGCCAATATATATTAGGTTAATGGAGCGATAATTTAAGTGGTCAGTTACTTCGCAAGAACTATTGTAAACTGGTAGTACAGAAACAGTATCCTAGCACAGAAAAGCATGAGTTTTTAAGGCATTTGTAGATATAGAAGCAAACTGACGGGCAAGGATATTAGCTTTTTCTGGTTGTCTTACAAAACCCCTACGATTGTGTAATAGTGGAGATAGAGTAAATTGCCCATAATTTACTACAATTTGTAGAGTACCTAGAACTCACGATTTCCTAATTTCTGCGCTACAATCCGTTTTCTAGTGGTTTCGATGCATTCTTTCTTAGCTGTCGCTACTTTTTTCTTAAAAATAATTCTAGCTTTTCCCCTTTTCTACTGAGATTATCTCGTATGCATATTGCATATGAGCAATGAAAGTTTAACAAGTAGAAGTAAACAATAGGGGAGAGTAGTGTTTGCTATATAACTTCCGTGTAGGAATATGTGCTTCGATTGCTGTTTTGGACTATTACCTTGTCTCATTTTCGCACTGTTCCGCAGGCAGAGAAAATATATTTCCCCAATTGAGCATCTCTGATGTGAGCACCAATAGCATACCAGTCAGCCTTATTGTAAAACCTTGCTGTTGCATGTAATGGCAGTTCGACATAATTTTCCAGTTGTTGATCTGTTGAGAGAGTTAACTTTTGAAATCGGACGTCGCCAGAGAACGATTAAGCGAAGTTCGTAACATTTCCCCAAAGCACCCCCCGCTTTTGTGAAGTTTATTTATCTCTTTCCCTCGCTTGCTTGCCGAAATCTTTAGCTTAATTATCTGTTAAAATGTAGCGAGGGACCAGCAGGATAGAACAAGCGGCAACTCCACACTTCCTTCGAAGATTTGACGGGAAGACACTCAATCTCCACTGAAGGTTGAGAGGCACTTTGTTATTGTTGATTCCGTGACACTGAGATCTGAGAACTTTGTAGCCCACGGTCGGAGGAAATCGAGTGGTGTTACAGAATTGTCCATGGCTACCAGGATAGATAATACGAAGGCCCGTCTACCTAGTAATCACTGTCACGTACTTAAACATACACACGCACATATGTATATATATATATATATATATATATATATATATATATGCATATATACAGAGAGAGAGAGAGAAAGACAGAGAGAGAGAGAGAGAGTTAGAGAGAGAGAGAGAGAGCAGAGAGAGCGTGCGTTCTTAAATAAGCTGCGATGGAAAAGACATTTTGATATTTTTTTTATTTTATAAACGTTACAATAGTAACACTGGAAACATATCTGCATCGTACTGAGGGTCACATATTAGATTTTATTTTCGCCCTGGAAAGTAAGTGCATTATATTAAACTTCATTATCCATATAGAAATCGTTTATCATAGTATTTCAACTACTATGGTATTTATACGATTGGAAAAAAGTTATCTCAATTAGAGGAAAAAATGTTAATAGTTCGATATATCGAATATGAGACAGAAACCAATATGCATCTCTGCAGATATACAAACACAAAACCAACTATGATATATTGTTTTCAGTCGAACAAAATCCCGTTTCTCTAATTTAATTTCTCATCATTATATATTGCTTTATATTATCTGCAATTTTTATGTTCCTATTGACATTTTGTGAACAATCCTTCCATTTAATTATTTTTTCGTAATATATACTCTGGATGACAACAGTGATATTGTTGAAATTTTGAAAAATTCGCGTGGAAATATTCTGTTTGATACATATACATCCAACATCTCTGGAAGCTGTACAAAAAGAGATCAGATACCTGCCCTAAATATGGGCACTTTCAATCAAGCGAACACATTTTAAAATGCCTATCATAAGCCCTTTTCCCTTTGTGAACATACCTTCACCTCAGAACTAAAATATCCATCCTCCCCCAATGAGCAGAATCAGCTCTGCACTAACACACTCACTAGCTGTTTTCTGAGTACTGCTGCTAATACCGTTAGCTCTATTAGCACAGGTCCTGGATATGACCTAAAACCATATCCAATGGTGAGGCCCAACTTTGCGGATCTTGTGGAGTGTGGATCCACCATTTAATTGCCATTGCTCCAGGGTCCACTCTGACCCGGAATGCTAGTACCTACTAGGGTCTCAACTATGGATTAAATCGAATCCGACTTTAAAAAAAAACATACTCCATTAAAAATCGTGCCTCAAAATAACTAGATTCGGCATTAAATTACCTGAAAAATGTTGATGTGCCGTAAAAAAGAACAACCAACCAACATCTATTAGCGCAACTAAATCTTACACAACCTTGAAGATATCTTGAACAAAGACGAAAACCAACAAATTTGCGACATGCTTCGAAGGGACACATCAATGTTTTGAATATTAATAACTTATATTTTTACACCGACATAAATCATCAGTAAAATGGAAAATGCTCTATGCTGTATTCAACAAGATTTGTGTGTTTGTTTTAGATTTTTTATGCAACTATATATATATATATATATATATATATATATATATATATATATATATATATATGGTGAACGTTTGTGTGCGTGTGTGTCTGTTCGTGTGTGTCTGTCTGTATGTGTATATTCCTCTACAAAATCACCCTTTCAATTCCCAGTCTACAAACTCGAGATTTAATATACAGGGTATGGAGAATTAGGAAATGTTTCTAATCCATTTTCGGACAGAAATTGGACTGTTAACGGGGTTAAAGTTCAAATATTTTATCCTTAGTAACTCTGCCAAACTCCTCCGCCAATTTTGGGTATAAACAATTGAAATTTAAGATATAGTTTCCTGGCGCATGGATCGAACCTGATAACGTGATCTGATCCACAAACAAATCAATATAAAGGGTTCATAATTGACGGCAAAGTTTTAAAAAATATTGACTTCTGCGGTCACTACAACATTACTCAGACCGTGTCCGGTCTGAACATTTGAAATTTGACATAAAGGGTATTCCGGGATAGGGCACACCTTTTAAAATCAGTTTGGGTCGAAAATTGGAGTTACCAATATATAGATGTATGTATGTATGTTTGCATGTCTGCCTGAAACTTTCGACATAAGCGACGGATTTTCACACGATCAGTATTGAATTGAAGCTCGACGCTTCTGAAGACAAGTACCGAAAAATTGGCTAAAAATATTAACTTCGTAACGCTCAACTAGGCAAGTTCAACAGGAATCAGTCGCTTTTTTCATCGATATTTCGAAAGTCACTCCCTGTTTTCGATTGATGGGGTTTTTCCCCTGGTCATTCTCCCTTCACGGCACGGGTTCGAGTCTGCCTTCCTACTGCCACTTTTTTTTGTTTGCTAAACACACACGCCCAAACACCCGAGCAAAGCCGGTCATCCATGCTATAATGTATATATATATATATAGACACAAGGAGATCCTATGGTTCAACCCCCCGTATTCCAAAAACCTAGAAACAAACATAGCTAGAGAATTTTTTAAAATATTAGATAAGAACTTTAAAGCCCCCCATAGATATAATAAGATTTTCAATAAGAACACAATTAAAGTCTCTTACTCTACTATGCCTAACCTTCATCAGAAAATAATTAGCTCTAATAATAATAAAATTAATAAACTACAAAATGCAACTATACAAAATACATCGGACTGTAACTGTAGAAGAAAAAATAAATGTCCCCTACAAGGCTCATGTAAAATTAAAAATGTTATCTATAGCTGCACAGTATCAAAAACTCCAAATATACAAGAACCTATCAACAGCCATAACTCAACTACCGAATTAAATAATAACACCAACTTAAATCAATCTACCGATCAATTATTAACCAACCCACCACATTATAATCCAACAATAGACCTAACGGAAAATAATCATAATAATCAAGAGGTAATATATATTGGTTCCACATCTGGCCCAATAAAACATAGAATTTCAACGCACAAACATTCTTTTAAAAATAACTCTCTATCAAACCAAACTACTCTATCCAACTATATTTGGCAACTAAAAAATAGCAATATTTCTTTCAACTTAAAATGGCAAATAATTGAGACTTGCAAATCATATAAACCAGGAGATAAATTTTGTACATTATGTACAAAAGAAACCGTAAAAATTTTAAAATATGAAGATATAAAAAGCACAACCAAACTAGTAAATTCAAGACACGAGCTTCTATCGTGTAATCATAAACGTTGGTTTAAATTTAATAAATATAAACCACCTTAAATCATTAAAAATTACTCATTAGTAAAAATAGATTTTTTTTTTTTTTTTTTTTAAATTAATTAAGTTAAACCAATTACCGCCCTTAGACTCGTAAATCAAATAATAAATAAAGCCATGACAATTATCTCCCCTTAAAAACTTGCAAAAAAAAAAAAAAAAAAAAAAAAAAAAACTCTCTCTCTATAGATATTAACTGTAGCGTCTCTAAATCAAATACGCTAACGGAAACAATTTACTGCACGAGCGTCGCCCTTTTAAAATTCATCATTCAATAAAATAAAAAGCTATAGCAAACATCTAAATGACTACTTTAAATACAGTTCCTGATTTCAAAAAAAAGGAAAACCAAAAGGTAATTATATATATATATTTTTAAATCAAATTTATTATGTGAATTCAAAAATATATATATTTTTTCTACTCATTTCTATCTCTAACCTATACCAATTTCCTTATTAATTTTCTTATAAATTTTATATCCAAACCTTTTACTTCAATTTTTCAGATTCATCTGCCTTACTTTTAATGCTAGGTTTATTTTTGGTGTCTTTTCAATTCAATAGAAATCCTCCTAAATTTGCTGATGAGGAGACCGTGCTTACCAAAAAAACTATGTATAATTATTCTACGTGACTTCATGTATACCACAAATAAAAAGCACGGATTTCCGAAACGATCGTACAGATAATTGACCTTGTTGTTGTTCCTTCTTATGAAACTGATTTTTAATTTAATTAAATTTTGATTTTTAAATTTTAAAAATTTTAAAACTTTTAAATTATAAATCACATTACTTAATATATATATATATATATATATATATATATACATATATATATAAATAGATAGATAGATAGATAGATAGAAGGATATATGGATAGATATAATATATATATATATATAATATATATAATATATATATATATATATATATATATATATATACATCTATCTATATAGCTATAAAAGTGAAACTGGCTGTGTGTGGGTGGGTGTGTCTGTATGTGTACATTTCACTACACAATAATACTGTCAATTTTAAGTCTACAGACTCGAAATTTTATATACATGGAAATGAGATTTGGAAAAATCTGTGTAATCTTTTTTGGATAGAAATTTGGCTAGTGAGGGGTAAAAAGTCAACGATTTTATCGTTCAGAGAACCTTAACAAAACTTCAAGGCCAATTTTTTGTCGAAAAACTGGAAATTTTATATAAAAGTTTAGCGGACATGAATTTTACTTGATAACTTCATTTGAGACCCAAATCATAAATGTTAACGTGTCATAATAGAAGTAAAATATATTGGTCGCCTTTTGTTTTTTGCTCAATATACACCTTCAAACCCCGGGCAACGCCGGTTCCAAGGCTCGTGTATCTATAAAGGTGAAAACGTCTACCCGCCTGTGTGTGTGTTTGTGTGTGTGTGTGTGTTTGTGTGTGCCTGTCTCTGTGTGTGTGCCTCTCTGTGTACATTTCCCGACACAATAATTCAATTTCAGTCTACAGACTCGAAGTTTGATATACAGGTTATGGAGAACTGGAAAACTATTTTTAATTCGTTTACGGCCAAAAATCAGACCTTTGAGAACTCTATACATCTCCTCCGCCAATTTTTGTTATAAACACTTTCAATTGGAGCTATAGGTTTCTTGAGCATAAATCTAACTTTATAATTTGATGTTAGCCCAAAACTATTAATGTTAAGCGGCCATAATAGGGATTAAATTTTAAAATAAATTGATCTCTGCGGTGTCTACCTAAAAACTCAGATATTTTCCGGTCTACACATTAAAATATTACACAAAAAGTAAGCAGAGATAGGGAACACTTTTTAATTGTTTGTGGTCGAAAAATTGGGCTACCAATATATGTTTTTTCGCCGATATTGTCGTAAGTCACCCCTCTTTTCGATTGTCTAGCCTTAATTTAAACCTCCGTCACTTCCGGTTTGACAGTGATCGTAACAGCAAAAACGAAACAAACACCTCCAAACACCCGGACAACGGCGGGCGGA
The DNA here is from genome assembly GCF_053919585.1 of Euprymna scolopes. NCBI lineage: Eukaryota > Metazoa > Mollusca > Cephalopoda > Sepiida > Sepiolidae > Euprymna > Euprymna scolopes. The sequence continues at coordinate 148,229,781 of NC_136485.1, forward strand.
AATGCTAGTATATATATATATATATATATATATATATATATATATATATATATATATATATATATATATATCTTCTATACTCCTATAAAATCGATTTTTTGTGTGTGTATTGATATTCGTATTAAAAACCGTCTGTTCTATTAGTAATTATTTGCTTTCCAACGAAAGCAAAATGTGGCTCGACGTCGTTTTGAATGGGGGGGGGTTAAATAAGGCGAAATGGGGCGCTCTGGTTGGAACTAAAAATAATAATCGCCCCAGTAGAGAGGGGTTCCCTTCGTTGACCGGGACAAATTACCTTAAGTACAGCATCTGTAGAACAGATACGTCACTGTTATCCTAGCCGGAAGGCCAAGAAAAACAGGGTATTTATTTGCTTCCCCACTAAGCAATAAGGCACAAGAACCTTTTTTAATGTAGAGAGTGAATGGTAAATGGGGACCAGCTCCCCGGGGATTAAGGGAGCTGTATACTGTCAATTGGAATGAAGGGGTTTCCTACATTGACCTATAGCTGATTGACACGAGAGCAATGGTCTCATATGTGGGGGTGCCCCCCATATGGCTTTTAATTGAAGTAATTGCCGTAACAGATACTACACTTCGATCCCCGCCCGAAGGCCAAGAACAACAGGGTATTTATTTGCTCCCCCACCTAGAAAAATAGGCATAAGGCCGAGTTTTAAAGTGAGGAGTGAAGGGGGAAATGGGGACCAGCACACTGGGGAGTAGGGAAGTTGCATAGTGACACTTGGTATGAAGGGTTTCCCCTTCATTGACAACTAATTTATGTGTTTGGTTTGTATTTATTTGCTTCCCCACCTAACAAATTAGGCACAAGGCCGATTTTACATGTGAGGAGTAAAGGGGAAAAGGGACCAACTCCCCTGGGAGTAGGGGAGCTGTATAGTGACAATTGGTATGAAGCGGTTTCCTTCATTGACTAAGGTATTATATGCGGGGGTTCCCCCACATGTGGTTTTGCTTGCAGTATCTGCCGGAAAAGATACTATACTTTGATCCCGCTACCAAGGCCAAGAACAGAAGAGACAAGCCACACCTCTTTTCTATTTTCGATATTTATTTGCCTACCCACGAACGCAAATTACGCACACGACCTTTTTTAATGTTGGGGAAAACAGCTCCCTTAAAAGTAGAGTAAAGAGGGGGCACGCTTGTTGTGAACAAAAATAATAATTGTCCCAGTATAGAGGGTTCCGCGGCGTTGACTGGTACAAATTATCTTAAGTGGAGCATCTGCAGAAGATATACTACGATTTGATCCAGGCGCGAAGGGCAATAACAATAAGGGTATTTATTTGCTTCGCCATTGAGCAAATTATGCCCAATACCGTTTTTTAATGTGGAGAGTGAAGAATAAATGGGGACGAGCTCCCCGGGGAGTAGTGGGGTCTAGTCATTGACACTTGGTATGAAGGGGTTCCCCTACATTGACCAAGGTCTTATATGTGGGGTATCCCCCACATATGGTCTTTGCTTGTAGTATCTGCCGGGAAGATACTACATTTTGATCCTTGCCCGAAGGCCAAGAACTACAGAAAAAAAAGGCAACCCTTTTGTATATTTATTTGCATATTTATTCAGAAAGAAAAATTACAGACTTTACAAATTTTTTTAAATAAAAGTTATATAAAATATGCAATGGATTCTTTTTAAAATTGGCATGAGGTCAAAAAGGGTGTGGGGAAATGGGGGCCGGGGGTCGTCCACTTGGTTTCTTCCCTATAACTAGTTTCGGCCCCACAATACCGCATTCACTCTAGGGGTTGGATCTACTTAAAAGCCACAGATGGCATGAACAATATTTACAAGCTTTCTTTTTGTTCATAACAACGACCGTTGATTTTAATAATGCTTTTTATGTACACTGAAGTTGATGCGTATGATATATGAAAGATGGAACGGTAATGCGTATGATATATACGGCTGATAGGCGGGGGTAATGAGAGCCTTAAAACGCCACAAAATGAATAAAAATAACATAATACAAAATAAATGAATCAAATAAAACTTTAAGCGATGAATGTGTTAATGAGGACCCACCCTTACCTATTTAATTTTTAAATGCTTCCTGTTTTCCAGTAGAAGCCGAAAATAAGGGAGCACTTCATAAGAGGGAATGGGCACCAATACGGAAAAAAATAAAGGGGGGCATGGGGATGCTCGGTGACCTCCAAGCAAAAATACCATTGGGACGGGGTTGGACTAAACTAAATTGATCCGGACTGGCCTTTGGAGGTATTCTAACACATAAAATAAAGATTGGGGACATGGCACTCATTTATATCAACTAGATAAGTGACTGGTCCACTGCGGGGTTGTCTTATCTTGACTACAGATTGGTTTTTCGGTCAACGTGTGCCATGCCTAAGAAGGGAACACATACTCAAGCCTGTTTCGCACGAACTCACATAAACTAGCGGTGTGAATCGCCCTCCTACTAAACTGTGAGCGAGATAACCCCCTTCTGTCGACTCTGATTTTGATTTTAATATGGTGTTTATAATACAAAATCAGTCTACCCCCTCATGCCCTATCTTTATACCTGAAACCTACACAATTGTCTAGCTACGGTCAACGTCGCTAGGAACACCATTCGTTCCTCCCAAGGCCACAAGTGATCTGCGTTGTAGATGCTAAATCCAGGCTCGCCACCTGATCGGGGACAATTCGCGCCGTGATCTCACTGATGCCCCCAGAATCCACAGAGCTTCGAAAAAGTAAAAAAAAATGCAGAATCTATCTTAGCTATCTTCTTCGAACCGTGTACAAAAACGACTACATTCCCTACCAATTCTGAACAGTATGTCATTAAGTAGAGCGTTTCTAACTAATCGCCAGGTCAGGGGAAATTCGAAATTGTTAAGATATCCCCAGCCTGGCACCCAATTCCATCGAGATCTGACCTCCCCCTCCGACGGCCGCAGTGGATCCGAAGCGGTCCACACCACTAAACCTCAACACAATTCCGTTCTAGGCTGTGCATGATCAAGGGACCCTGGCATCGCTCTAAGCACATTTCGGCATTCGTTTAGGAATTGTGACTGCCCTCTTGGTTTTCTCTGGGATTCAATTCAGTGATTGGTTATAAGGTTGGAAAATGCAACACCAACCGCGGGACCCCAATCAGATTCCACCACAATGAAAAGAGCGCAATCGTTAAGGCCGCCATACGGATCGCAGGCAGAGAGAGTGCAGCAAGTTGGTAAAGGATCAGCGGAAGCACGTAAGTAGCACATCCTTCCGCTCTACCTTTAAAGCCACACCCTCACAGACGCTTCGACATTGGTCTGCACCTCCGACCGATTCTTATCAAGACAGAGACTGGGTCCAAACAAAACACCAAGGATCCGGACACGACACACCGTCCAGGCAGTGCATTTGATCCCTGCCAGGCGGCCAAGCTTAGGCCAACGGATTTACTGAGATTGACTAGGCACCCGGTAAATTTTTCATAACGCTTGAGAGCCTGAATCACCGTAATAATACCAACGACGCTCGAAAACATTTACGGTTACATCATCGGCAAACGCGGAAACCCAGGCTCGCACACCACCAGGAAGAGTAATACAGAATGGTTCTAACACCAGGGCATATAGAATGGACGACAGCGGACAGCCCTGTTGCACACATTGAGAAACCGCGAACGCCCCCGACCGAACCCCTTGACCTACACAACTGCCGTCGGCCGAGCATGCAAAATGGAGATCGATATGCAGAAGCCGGACTCAAAGCCGGCAGTCTCTAAAATGGCCATCAGGAACGATGATCAACCCTATCATACGCCTTGGATTGATCTAATTGATCAGCGTGGCTTCGGTGTCGTCTAAGTTTTCTAGGACTGTAAGAATCAACTGCAATTTTTATTTTAATCGATCTCCCTTTCACAGCGTAGTTCTGATCCGGTTCGATCAAATCAGTGATAACTACATGTAAACGATTCGCAAGAACTCGAGCCAGGATTTTCAAATCCTTATTCAACAACATGCTGGAGCTGAAATCAAGCAATCCCCCAACAGATGTGTCCTTCTTCTTCAGAAGTGTGGCAACGTCTTTGGTAACCTGAATCAGAATCGGAACAAACATGTGCGACAAGCTCAATAACAGCTTGTAGGACAGTCCATCGAGTTCTTGTGATCTATTATAGGTCACCTGCTTCATAGCAGCAACGACCTTACACTCTGTAACCCGACCATCAAAACTAGCCGCTCGGGCCGCCTCTAGGCGGGCGAGCCAGCCAAATTGTTGTCCAACTCCTGGACGCAAAGTCTGGACAGCTGCGCGAAACGATTTTCAAAGTGCACTCGAAACCGCTCGCAAATCTCCCGAGCCGTCACTAAGGAGTCTCCTTCCGAGCTCTGAATTTTACGAATGTACCTACCCGATTTTGGCCCGAGCGAATACTCGATCCTTCTTGTCAACATTCACAGCTTCGTTAAGCATCTTTTTAATTCTAGCCCTAACTACCTGGCCCTGATATCGCTCGCGAGCCAAACGACTGAGGTCTACCTTAGTTAGGCATATCTCTAGGAAACGGGATAGTATATCCTCTAGCCGCTTCTCTGACTTGGCCTCATCTAGGGCGAGGTGTTGGCCATATTTGACAGACAAGTCTCTAATACTAGATTTGGCGTTAAGCCAGCAACTAACCAATTCTTGACGTGTTCGGTTAGTTTTTCCCGGAAGTGATCTATCTCCAGTGAGGAGGTATTTAACTTCCAGTACCCAGCTAACTTGGGGGTCTTATATATATATATATATATATATATATATATATATATATATATATATATATATATATATATATATAACCTGGCCACAAGTAGTGTGTGGTCAGAGTAGCCTAACCAGTGGAACGTGGGGCAAGCTATGTATTCTACATTGCTTGTTCTAACAAACAACTGGCCCAAGTAAGTACTTGAAACGGAAGGCCTGCTAGAGAGCCACGTCCACATCTGCCACCCGGGATGATCCAAGCGATAACAGTCTACCAGATCGCATATAGCCATCAGGTCCGACAGACTGGTTTCACACCCACCCGTAAGATATCCGCAACCACCGACTTAAAGTCTTTTGGAATTAGGGAGCCACAGGATTGGGCGTGATTGCCCGAAAGCAACTCGGCCGTTATTCGACCACCTCGCGCAATGCTTCCGACATCCAACGGAAACGTTACATTTAGGGCCCTATAAAAAACAGGTTGGACGTAAATTGAGACCCTCCCTTCGCACCTAGCTGCTAGCTGGTTGATGGAGTCCTGCTTCTCTTCCACCATCTTTAAATTCGGAATCGCTCCCTTCGCTTCCTGGATCATATTATAAATGGTATTCATGCGTCCTGTGCTCGTTTGATGCACAAAGGTCATGACTAAGGGGGCGTCTGGGACGTTTTGGGGATTTGTTACCTTCTTCCAATCAATATTTTTTATCTCCCTCAGCGGCTTAATAAGACCCCTATGACGCTGTGTTATGTAAGTGTCAGCGTGAAGAGGGACTACATCGAGGATCCGGTCTCCAGGAGGGTATGGGAGCTTTGTAGGCTTCTCTCTCCTTACAGGAGATGCTGAGACGGCCCTTATGCCACTATTGTTTTAGTGAACGGCCTTTCCCGGGACAATAGGCTCCCCTTCTGAGTCGGATGAGGAGACGGATGGTTTCTTTTTTTGGCCGCTGGCAACTTCCTTAGTGGTAACGTTGGTGGATGGACTCGTAGACAACCCTGCGGGAACTGAACTTGTACCTCAGGGGGTTGCTCTCTTGACGAGGGGGTCTTTGTGTTTTTCCATTCTTCTTTACACCCTTGGTCCAGTCATCTGATGTTGTTGAAGGTGTTACAGTTGGTGTTTTTTTCTATTCCCCCTCCGGTTGCCCCTCAGGAGCTCCTGGTGCTACACCCTTCTCTGTTTCTGCGGCTTTTGCTTGAGGAATCCGTTTGGGGCAATCCCTCGCCATATGGCATATCAGTTGACAACGCCAACGGTGCGGTTTTCGCCCCTCGACGATGACGCTCATCGCCCAAATGTCACTTCTGAGCAGGGCAGGGGTTTTCTCGAAGCCCTCCCGGTCACAACGAATTCTGACTGAGTAGTCCCCTACCATAAGGCTACGGGGGCCACGGGCCGGGAGGATAGTTGCGACGTCCCCATATTGGCTCATTATTGCACCTATTTGCACAGAGTTAAGGAACCAGGGGACGTCTAAAATATAAACCGTCGTTTGACTCCTGCTCAGATATAGCGACTTGAAGCGCAGATGCTTAGACTTCAAGTCGCACTTGAACAGTTTGACCGCGTCATCTACGGTCGGCAGCAGCAGGTCCCACATGCTGTAGCAGCGGCGACAATTGTACGTCGCAGGTTTTTTGAGATCCCTTAGCATCTCCGTCATGATGCACTTTTAAACCCCTGTTACACTTTTTCCATTCTCTGGTAACTCAGGATATCATCCTTTTGGATAATTTTTCCACAACTCCTGGCAGAGGTTTTATTCTGTTACCGTCAGTGTACTTTTTATATATGGAGTTAAATAACTGACTGTAATCTTCGGGAGTAAGATGAGACTGGGGTCGCACACCTTTTTTTGCTGCCGAGGACGTCGGTGTTGCTGGAATCGGCGATTTCGGCGAAGGCGGTCTTCTCTGCCCCGGAATGATCGTTGAGCAGGTTGTCTCAATTGCCCGTGTGTTAGTTCCTGGCAGTGTAGGCCACTCTGCCGGGTTCTCCGCCGGGGCCGATGGTTTTTGAACTGGTGTGGCACCAACTACCCCACTCTTTTGGTATGTGCAAGCAGTCCCTTTCTTCTTTCTGGAAATTGATGATCTCGCTTCGTTTGGGTTTCTGGTGTCCGGACTCTATTCTTGGCCGCTTTTGTCACTGCTGCATTGCAGATCCTGGTCCAACGTCATGTTCAGCTGGGAGTCCAGCAACGAGAGCATGTAAATGGCGTCTTCCCGGCCGTTTGACACTGCGTTTTTAGACGCCTGATCCGGGGCGGTGGTTATCTGAGTGGAGAAATCGGCAGAGGTGGATGGTTTCATTCCCGTCCCTAGGAGTTTTGTCCTCCTATGGGCGGGAGGGCTTACAGTTAAACCCTAGTTCCTCTGCCGATTTCACCGAGCCGGATCACCTCTCCCAGGTGGCCTAAACCTACCACTGTAGGTGACAGCAGTGTCGTTAATAGTCTAGGAGCCGCTGACATGCGACGAACTCCTCTTTATATACGGTGCGGGGGCCATCGTCGGGTCTACTGCAGGTGGCAGCACCGACCGTATCTATTGGTTTATCAAATAGGCCTAAACTGGTGGCTGTGTCAGGGGCACGGTCACCAGAACCCGGGCTAGGCAAAGGACCGGAACCCTGACACCGTGGCGGTGATTGTGGGACTTTCTCGGGGCCTGATCTCGCCCCCAGATTTGGGCGAAACCCTCTCTGGGAACTGGACCCAGGGCTAGGCATTTCTGCATTGGAGCCCGGACCAGCTACTCTCCCCCTATGCGTCTTCTACCCGGCTCAGACCCGCCGATTTGGCCTGGTTTAGGATTATATTGGATTTTACTCCAACCACCTCAGACGCAGACCGGATAGCTGCTTAAGTCGAGCCTGGGAAGAGAGAGACAACCTGAAAAGGAAGGAAAAGCAAAAAGGAATTAGTGGCCTCCACAGAGGGCGAAACAAAAACAATAAAAAGCTTTGAACCGGACACAAGAGGTCTGGTAGCTGGTCTTTGGATGTCGGGGACGGCAAAAATGCTAAACAAAAAAGACAGGAGTCTGGTCTTTTCTATTTATTTTTTTAAAAAGTACAATTTTCTTTTATATGTGTTATGGAATTGCATTCACTATCAAAAGATCTAGCCTATTTACATATATTTTTTAACATTCATTTAAATTAATTCCCTGCAAGTTTTTTTTTAGGTTTTCTCATGCGATGATCATCTTTAGTAAACTCTTACATGTAATTGTATTCATGTAGCTATTCTACATAAATTACACTTTCATAATAGTCGCGTAAAATATTTATAGTAAACACACAACTGTTTCCATATATATACATATACTAGCATTTCAGCTCGGCGTTGTCCGGGTGTTTGGAGGTGTATGCTGAGCAAAAAAAAAAGAGTAATTTTTTTTTTAATTTGACCCCTATTATGACCCCTTAAAATGTATAGTTTCGGTCTCAAATCACTTTATTAAGTTAGATCCAGGTTCCTTGAACCTATATCTAAAATCTCAAGTGTCTAGACCCAAAATTGTCGGAGGAGTTTGGCAGAGTTCTTAAAGGTCAAATCGTTGAAATTTGACCCCTTTACAGCCAAATTTCTGGCTGACACCCGTCACATCGATTTTCCCAAATCTCAGTACACGTTATTTCAAATTTCGAGTCTATAGATTAAAAATTGACAGAGTTATTGCGTAGGGAAATGTACACAGACAGACAGACATACACGTTCACTTTTATAGATATATAGATACGTATATATTTTTGTTTTACACATTTTGCTACTAAAACCCCCCTAGAGTTGTTAGTCTACAGGCAGAAAACTTCATATATAAGGTATCTGAATCCATGCGAAACTTAATATTTGGGTTTTACCCGGGAAAAATCGGTGTAAAAGTGTGAAATATAAAAAAAGGTCGAACCCCGGCATTATGAATGCATAATGAGGTTGCTATTTTTCCTGTTGTAATTTTTAGCCTTGCATTACAAATGTATTCATAGCACAGTCATTGACGACAAAAATAAATCGTGAGCTGAACTTTGGTTTTCATTCTCGATGTTGACTTTTTTTTTGTTTTTTTTTAACTTTTCAATCATTATAACACATTGCGTCCAATCTATCTATATCTATCTCTATATCTAGAACAGTGTAAATGCGTATCAGTCTGTGTGGCTGTGCGTACATATCCCTTCCAAATAACTCTGCCAATTTCGGTCTACAGACTCAAAATTTTAGATACAAGATAATGAGCATAGAAGTTATCTGGGTTATCGGTTGTTGCTGTTAACGGGGCCAATTTCAACAATTTGACCTTTATAAACTCTATTAAACTCCACCGCGAATTTTGGGTCTAAACAATTTAAATTTAAGATATACTTTCCTTGAAATAGATCTAAAATTATTATTAACTTTGATCCCAGAACAATACATGTTAAGGGTTCATAAATTATTAAATCATTTCTCTCTGATAGGTACATAAGAGTAGTAGTTGATGAGCAAAAATCAGAAGCTAACAGTATAAATGCTGGAGTCCCTCAGGGGGCCATCCTGGGTCCAACTCTTTTCCTGATCTACATTAATGATCGTCAAAATCACACCCTTACATCATTCGTAGACACTTTTGCTGACGACACTACCATCTATGGTACCACGCCTAAGACAGTAAACGACTAAGTTCCCTCCTAATCTCTCTCCTCTGATCTTGATCACGTTGTACAATGGGGAAAGGAGTGGCTGGTTACGTTTAATGCATCTAAAACAAAGCTCCTATCGTTGCATCATCAACGTTCTGATCCCCATCTGGCATCAATTAAAATGAATGGTTCTCGTCTTGGGGAGGCCTCAAATTTTGACAGGCTTCTGGGCTTGACCTTTACTCCTGATCTTAATTGTAATACGTACATCAAATATGTGGCCAAGGCCGCTGAAAAAATGGTGGGATTTTTCTATCGATCCAGTAGATATCTCACTGCTGATGCAGTGTCTATCTATATAAGAGCCAGATACGTTCAAGTATAGAATACTGTTGCCACATATGGGCAGGAGCTGCTAGAAAAGATTTGTCCTGCCTTGATAGGGGTCAAGATAGACTTCGTGGCCTGGTGGGAGATGCCCTTTTCTCTTTCCTGCAACCTCTATCTCACAGAAAAGATGTTGATAGTTTGGCTCTGATGTATCGTTATTTTCATGAAAATTGTACGACTGAGCTTCAATCCATGGCCCCTCCTCGCCAAACTTTCACAAGAAACACTAGACTAGCTGAAAACATTATCAATAATTTTCCCCACTCTTTATCTTTGCCTAAACCTAAACATCGATTCAATGATCAAAGCTTCTTTCTTAGAACTGCACGCCTGTGGAATTGTCTTCCGTGTTCCTGCTTTCCAGCTGTCTATAATATGGTTGTCTTCAAGTCCAACGTGAACAAGTTTCTGATGAGCCTTTCCACTTAAGTTAATAAATTTGCCGAACTTCCATTACTATCGATTACTATATATTCCGTTTTACTACTCTACACCCTTTAACCCTTATCCTAGAGTGGCCTATCGGCATTGATATGTGGTGACGCCTATGTAAAAAAAAATTGAGGTCAATCTAAAAATAAATGATCACTGCGATCTCTCCCAGATTACTCAAAGCGTTCTTGTTTGAAACATTTTAAATTTTGCATAAATTTATTCAGACATAGGGCAAGCTTATTAATCGTTTTTATATGAAAATGTGGCTTCCAAAGAGTTAAAGTCCAAAGGATGTAACCTTTGTGTATCTATCAAACTATTAAGCCAATTGTGGATATAAACATTTTAAATTTTACATAAAGGGCGTTATGGCATACATCAAGCTTTTTAATCAGTATTGGGATGAAACTTTCAAAGTTTATACAGCTGTCCTTTACAAATTCTACCAAATTCCTTCGCGAATTTTGGGTCTAAACACTTGAAATGTTAGATGTGGATTAAGTGGAAATGGGCTAAACATTTTAATATAATTTCAGCCTAACACAATAAATGTTAGGGTGTAAAAATTAGGGTCAAATTTAAAAAGAGTTCGACCGTTGTGGGCTCTACCTTTAGGTCTCTCTGGTAGTTAAGGAGGTATATTACATAAAAAAGACATTTCCGTATATATTCACACTTTTTACTATATAATATGCACATACAGTTATGAACAGTACATAGCGCACGAGCAAAGCCGGTCAAAATTGCTAGTGTGTGTATATATATATATATATATATATATATATATATATATATATATGCATATATATATACATATATATATATATATAAAATATTTGGTGTAGATTTGAATTATTGTTTATCATGTGAACATAGCTGCTAAACGTTTTAAATACTAAACAATGCCGATAAACATTAGTCGCGTGTTCTCGCGTAATGAATGTATGCGTGAATGAATGGTTGACATGTAATTCTTAAAGATAAACTAAAATGACCGAAAAATGGGCTGGAATGGCTTAAATAAATAAAATGTAAATGAATTAGAATGATTTTAATGACATTAAGGGTGAATTGAATTATCTTAAGAATGACTTGAATGCTTAAAAAATAACAGGACTTCTTCAAAAACAACTTGAATGATCTGGAGAATGATTTGAATTGCCTTGAGACTGACTTGTTGTAAAGTGGGTGATGATTTTACATTAAATTAATACAGAAAAGTTATCCCCCACTTTATATCACAAAGTTACAAACATAGTAAATAATGTAGTAACTACAGATAGTACACATTGATCTTGGCCAAAACGTCAAGAAAATCTTTAAAAAGCTAAGAACAATATCTATTAAAAACATACCTTTGATCTTAACCAAAAAGGCAACGCACAAAAGTGTTACGAACAGACCGGTACACCGACCGACCGTCGTTCCGACAGAGTGACTTATAGAGTCGCTTGCACGCGACTAAAAGCAGTGGAAGTAAATCGACCATACGGTGATTTATTTTTCCTTTTTAATTGTACATTTTTTTAATAAAACTATTTTAAGACGTCAAGGCGTGGTGCCTTATAGTATATATATATATATATATATATATATATATATATATATATATATATATACATATATGTATATATATATATATATAGCACTTCCATTTTAATTAAAATCTGTCATTTTCGCTCTTATGCATAGATCATCGTATAAATATGAGATCACTGTCTGAATGACGTAAATGAACATTTAAAATTAACATCTTTAAAATGTTTAAATTCAATGTTATTTAACGCGGTTAATGGTAGCCGAATTGATACGGTCTTCACTAATCGAGCCAGAAATATCTCGTGTTGCGAAGTTCGATTCGTTCGACTAATGTTAATTTTGACACGCTTCACTGAAGATTCCCGAAAGCATGAAACACTAGTGTTCGTGGTATTTAATTATTATAGTAAAATAAATAAGTATATATATACATATATATATATTTATATATATATTTATATATATATATTTATATATATATATATATATATATATATATATATACATATATATATATATATATATATATATATATATATATATATATATATATATATATATATATACTAGCATTTCAGCCCGGTGTTTCTTGGTTTTGTTTTGTGAGGTGTGTGTTGAGCAAAATAAAAAAAAAAGTGTTAGTAGACAGGCGGGCTCGAAACCGTAAGAACGAGAAAAACGTGACGCCGTTGCTGTTACGACGACCGGCAAAGCGGAAGTGATTTAGACCAGATAATTGAAAAGAGGGAAAGACTTTCGAAAATATCGGCGAAAAAAGCCTTTTGAAAAATAACCAGTTAGGGGTGAAGAAATTAATATTTTAAGGAATTTTTCGGTATTTCTTGTCAGAAGTGTTGAGCTTCAGAACAATACTGATCTTGTGAAAACCCGTTGCCTCTCTCGAAAGTTTTAGGCGGACATGCAAACCTACATACACCTATACATTTATATATTGGTTACTGCTATTTTCGATCGAAACCGATTAAAAGATTTATCCTAATCTCGGAATACCCTTTTTGTAAAATTTCAAATATTTAGACCAGAACTTTTGACTTATTTGATAAATACCGCAGAGATCAATTCTTCTTTTTAATTTTACCCATATTATGGTCGCTTAACCTTTATGGTTTTAGGATTTAATAAAGTTATTTAGTTAGATCGGTGTTCAAGTAACCTATACCTTAATGTGCAAGTCTTTAGTGTGGACATTGGCGTAGGAGTTCTCAAATGTGGAATCGTTTAAGCTTGTCTCTTTACCAGCCGAATTTCTGACCGAAAACGGATTAAAATATTTTCCCAAATCTCAGTACTGTGTATATTCAATTCCAAGACTGCAGACCAAAAATTGACAGAGTTATTCTTTAGGGGAAATGTACACAGACACGGACAGACACGTTCACGTTTATATATATATATATATATATATATATATATATATATATATATAGAGAGAGAGAGAGAGAGAGAGAGAAAGAGAGAGATAGAGAGAGAGAAATACAGACAGACAGACAGACAAAGAGGGAGAAAGACAGAGAAAGAGAGAGACAGATACAGGGATATAGGGAGAGAGAGAGACAGAAACATAGACAGAGATATGTAGATAAGTTGATAAATAGTTAAATATATTAATAAACAGACAGAATGGTTAGTATATGTGTGTATATGCGTTTTTGCGTCCCTGTCTGGTTATGACAATATGTGTATACATTATTATAGATGACAAAACTTGCGATTTAACAATATATGACTTATATACACATTTATGCTTTAACGTATACATTATTACGTTGAAATGTTTTCTTGTAGTTTTATTAATCCTCATGTGCGTATGCGTCTGAACACGAATTATCTCACTTGCCATCACTCCATTAGGAGATTCTATCAAAATTATAGCACATACGAGTTGTTTGTTTCATTAAACATAAAAGAAAACGATGTATAAAGGAAGTTATTTACGCTACACATTCTCTTTGACTATTTCCCTTGTTCACCCTTTACATTAACATATGATACGTTTTGGTGCAATGTCATATTAACTCGTCAAACAGAAGCGCGTAATATTATGGGTTTATTATTATCCATCTACATTATTAATATCGTACATTTGAAACGTTCAAATAATTCATGTCATGTCATATCAGATAACCAGATAACAGTCATCGTTCCACTGTTTTCCTTTCTTTAAAATATTATAGTATTTCCTTTTTAAGGCCAGATATATGATTCACTATTCTCACATATTAACCTATTTTACAATTATTGGAGCCACAAAGATTACCACTATAAACAACGGACTATATAAAAAGGTCTCGTTTTTATTGGTACCGTATATAATATTAAAATGTATATATTGTAAGTAGATTATGGGTTGAGTATTTAATATCGATGAAAATGATTGGCTTGTGGTCAAACTAAGATTTGAAAATGTCCATAAATGAATATCCAACGGTTCCATATCAGAAAAATAACTGATATTATATTTTTACGTCCATGCCCAAAGTACTGCTAACTCTTTTTATGTTTGAAAATCTAAGCTCATTTCTGTTCCTCAACTTTAAACCGTATTCTTGCAATCTTTCGAATACGCACAAGCTCTTTCTCTGATGTTTTTACACGGATTTCATCGAAATTAATATTATTAGCAATTGCACAGACACTTAGAAGTATATCTTCTATCTTGATCTGAATATATTCGTAAGTTTAGCAATAGATGTGCCATGAACATATTTATGTAATATCTCCTTAAGGTGTGGAAGATTTTGTAGCTTGTTTCGACCCTCTAGATTACTTTGGCAAGTCCTGATTTAATTAGATGTCTTTCTCTCATAGAGTGTTGGCGCATCCCCCCAGATTAAATCTGCTTTAGACAAGGTACCTGCTCTTTACAACCAGCGTTTCATTTGGTTTCGATCTAGAGCTGTGAAAGGCACAATTAAAATTTAATTTGAATATTGTTATTTACCTGGAAATGTGTTTAGTATTTTACGTTTCTCGAAGCCACCAGAAAAAAAGCACTCTCAGGAATTTTATTTTGGTTTAGTTTCCCTTTTAAATTCATCGGTGTTAGTTATTTGACTTTGTAATTTAAGAAAGCGAGTACTAATATAGCAACCCTAATTGTTGAAGTTTTCAATCCAGTTCGTACATAATAGGTTGTATGGATTTGCTGCAAATGCGCTTTGACTTTTTTTGTAGTAATGCTAAAAGTTACACTAACGTCCACTCCAAACAGAATGTACATATATCTCAAGACACATGCAGTCATTTTCGTTCTCGGTATATGTGGCTTATTTGGATGACGAGGTTTATGCACATTTTTTTTATCGAAACAAACTGGAATTTTACTTCCTTGTTTGAAATGTTAACCATTATATATTTGCGTAAATTCCCTCCGCTTGTTGCTGTCTGCGTTCAAATCTGAAAAATTTTAAACGTTACAATGTTTATACAGAATCGCAACTAACATCACATAATTTTAAAAGTCATAAACATATATTATGGTATGTTCTACCATTAAGAATGCTATGATAATAAAATCAAACACGCACACACAGAAGCACGCATACACACAGAACCCCACACACGCAGAGAAGCACACACGCACACACACACGCACACACACACACACAAACATTCAAACACGAAAATGAACACCAAAACGGAAACGCGCACGGACACATTCATGCGCAGAAAACACACACACACACACACGAAAACACAAACACGCACGCATACACACACAGGCAAACGCACACGGACACTCACAAAACACTCATGCCGACACGGAAAAAAAACACACGCCCAAAACAACACACACTCACGAACACATATACACACATTCAGACAAACACGGCCGCACACACGCACACAACATTCAGAAACACACGGACGCAGCCACGCACACACGCAGGCGTACAACCAAACACACGATAACATGAACAAAGTTACGAACTCACACACAAGCACAAATACATACACATGCACTTCCACATACGCACACACATCCTTGCACCCGGACACACGCACATACTTCAGAGATAGTAAGGAATAGCCAGTGTAAAAGCTATAAAATCAAACATCCAGATATTTGGAACTAAGTAAAATCTCAATTTATGGTAATTATTCATTCTTAGTGTAAAGCATAATAGTAAACTGTGTAAAAAAAAACAATGGAAATAGCATTGTATCTTACAAGGAGATTCAATTAAAGAACGCGGGTAATTTTGCTAATATATGATATGATTCTAGAACTTAAAAGAAAACTTCTGGGTAAGAATATATGAGTTAGAGGGGCACGCGCACACACAGGCACAAGGGTGCCAACACATGCCAACACGCAAAAACACACGTTTAGAAACGCGCAAGCGCACGCCCACACAAAAGCGCGCACAAAAAACACGTCGATGCACACAAAAACATAAACACACACGACATACGCAAAAAACACACGGATGTACACATGCACACGCATAACCAAACCAACGTCCACACGCACAAAGAAAATTACCCACACACACGCACAGACACACACCCACTTCGGAAATGCTAAAGGGTACACAGATTAAACGTTTTTAAATAGCATAAAGAGATTTTGAAGTACAAATAATTTCAATTAATGGTTATGATTAAATTTTAGCATAAACCATAATAAAATGCATAAAAGAAATAAACAATGCTTACCGTAAATGTTCTCAGGGATTGCAGTTTTAGGGAGTGTAATGAAAAGAATTCAAAGTAAACAATATTATAGACATGGAAAATGGACATCTCATTATAAAAAATAGATTTAAAAAAGTAGCATCGTTAACTGTTTTGTACAGAGAATCGAAGAAAAATCAATCAATGGAAACCCTTAATATAAATGATATTTATATCAGAGATGTTTTCTAAAGGGGTTGCTTCGTATTTACCTGTCTATCTACTTAAAGTATTATCTACTAAGTTTAGGCACTATCATGAAAAACAGTTTTTTTTTTGTTTACTATGCATTTCTTTCACTATCTACTAAAATGTATGCTTCTTTTACTTCTTCTGTCGCGGCGTCTCTATTTTCATGACAATGTCTCTTCATACTGCTAACCCAACTCGTACTATTCTACACAAATCATTTAACTTTATTTGAATGAATATTATTTACATACTGGAAAATGAAAAATATTTAGAATTATATTAAATGACACTTTATAATGGATTTAATTAAGTATTCTGTACAATACTAGGACAATTGGCAATAATTTAAAACATATACTGCGAAAAGGGCATCGAATGCATATGCATATGGATAATAATGCATTATTGGCATTGGTCTTACTGTATATTACCAAAGTAACATTATTCTAAACAAAAACGTTTTTTTGAAGTGATTAATGTAGGTTTGTAATCAAAGATATCAAATATCATCGGTACTATATAAAGAACAATATAAATGGATTTCCATGTGTATAAATACTTCTCTGTATATATATATATATATATATATATATATATATATATATATATATATATATATATATATTTATACACATATATATGATTGTCATAAAAAGTAGAAAAGAGTGTCCAAAACAAAACGGGCATTTTTGGCTAAACGTAACAATAGAGAACAGTCGCTAAATCGTCTGGACACTTTATAATTACTCAATACTCGATTGCTTTTATCAGCCCAGTATAACCGAACGACTAAACTAATGAGAAAAAAAGAACAGAACGAGAGTCGCAACACAATGGAGAACTAAAAAGACCGCAATAACAGATTTCATCAATAGGCTCAAGAAAAGACTGTCTTCGGTAACTCTGCAGACACCAAAATTAGATTCACTGCTATAAACAGAGTAAATGGATCACATGAAGCGATGATGGGTAATTATCAAATCTATTTCAGAAAAGATTGCGTCAAAACAGCAGCTGTAAATCATTGTATTCTTGCTAGAATGATTTGTGATAACAGGCCTGAATGCGATTTAAAAGGATTGGCGTCGGAAAGTGGCAGAGACGATCAGCTAGTAATTATCAGTCCCTATAGAAGGCATATTAATTGATTCACATCAAATTACTTTCTGTTGAATATATAAAACATGTACTCTTCAATAAAATTTACAAAAGTGCTCCAATATTTAAATGTTTCTTTTACTTATATAACTGTGTAGAATAATATGTAAATGCATACACAGAACACAAGTGAATTGTTCTAATATGCAGTTTTGCAGACCAATAAATAATTGCATCAATCAACCAGATCAATAATAGTAATAGAATAAACGTAATAGCGATTGGAAATGCTTATAGCTTCCTAATGAATGGCAGGAATATATTTCTTAAAGGGGTTGACATGATTATTACTATAATTGTTTTGGTACCTACACGCACAAGTGTTCTATCCTTTTGGAAATCATCAGTGCGAAGAGTTACGGTTAATGTTTTTCATGAGATGCAGGCCCGAACACAAAAAAAAACAATCTCTGGCCTCATTAGCGAAGAACAAACACCATGGCCTACATAAAACGTGAGAAATGAAGTTGAAATAAACATTTATGAAGTGAAAATGTCAAATACGGTCGCGCGTGATCTTATGATTATGATATCATGATCCGCACATGTAAGCTTTAGTTACCAACTTATTTCAATTTTAAGTCGTCAACAATAGGAAACGATTTCTTTGTAAGCTGAAATGACTTTTATGACATTTATTTTTTAGCTAACAAAGGCTATTGTTTCATACTTCCAGGAATCATCAACGCAGAGAGTTAACACGTACTGAAATATGTTACGGATTATGAATGGAGTTGCTTAAAAATACTCTGATTATGATCGTTATGATTAAAGAGTTAAACAATCGACTTGGGAAATAACATTTCTTTTAGCTAATTTTGTCAATTAATTATTAGATAAATTGAAATATACTCTAATGCCGATTAATTGTTTATTGATTATAATAATATAGTTGATTTTATTCAGATTTCAAACAAATTGCACGCGTTTGTTTATACACATTTAACCTACATATAAGAATGATATGCGAATATATTTACCACGATGCAAGCTGAAAAACAATGAGAAAAAGCTATATCCTACTACTACAACTATTACTAAAATAATAATAATAATAATAATAATAATATTAATAATAATAATAATAATAATGATAATAATATTAATAATAATAATAATAATAATAATAACTAGAACAATTTTATGATGAAATAGACTGAATCAATTAATCAAAAGAAACACAAAGATATTACGTAAATATTATGATAAAAAGTATACTGTTAATGTATCATGCCACACATACTTACATACATATATATATATATATACATATATATATATATATACATATATATAATATAATATAATATAATATAAAGCTGAATGACTGTATGTGTCTTATCACGGAAAGGTTCCTATATGGTTAACTATTTAAAATAAAACTTATTACATATAATGATAGAATATGTATTGCGACACGGGAATGGGTTCTGTTTGATCTGGCAGAACGGTGGTTCATTAAAATTCTGGGGTGTGCGTTCTATCGTGGTCTACAGAGTATGGAAATACAAAAAAAATTAAAAAAAACGTTGCAACTGTTTTTGATAAAAGTATACATGCGAATACTTTGATAAGTATGTTATAACTTAAGTAGGGATAGTATAATAAAACTATTAAGTCTGCGTTCGCGCCTTGCCTCCATGGAATGGAAATAGGCACACACTTAAATAAAGACGTTTCATATCTATCTGCATAAGTATACTTTGATAATTATGATTCAGTTTGAAGAAATATGGTATAATAAAATTATGGGGCGTTCGTCTGTACCTGACCTCCATAGAATGGGAATATGTCACAAAGTGTAACAAGTTTTTTTTTTTTAATATACATGCGTCGAATATTGTGATAAGAGTTTCAGTGTGACCAGGTATGGTATAATAAATTATGGGGTTTACCTATTTTATTTTTACTTTCATCATATTTTCTTTGGTTTTGATAACCCCAAATTCGAAGCTATCTCTTTTCATAACCTTCTTTTTCATAACATGTCATACTTTCATAAATCAGAGTCAATTTTTGTAGGATGTTTTTGAACTCAGTCAATTACGGGTACTTTTGCTAGTATATATATATATATATATATATATATATATATATATATGTATATATATATGCGTGTGTATGTGTGTGAGCGTGTGTGTATATGCGTGTGTGTGTTATGTGTGTGTGTCTGCAAACCTTACCAAGACATGACTGTATTTACATAAATAATAATAAAAACCCTTTCTGTCACTTCGTCTTCCTCTCTCCTCTCTCTCCCTCCCTCTCTCTCTCTCTCTCTATATATATATATATATGTAAATATATATATATATATGTACATATATATATATATATATATATATATATATATATATATATATATATATATATATATATATATATCCCCTGATTGGTGGCTGAGGGCGTACTTATACCACTCTTCTCTTTGTTAATACAGAGGGAAATAAGATTTAAAACCTGAAGTCTTTTCTTGGTGAATTTTTGGAAATTTTAGTTTTCTCCGACTTAAAATTATGAGTAGGTCCAAAACGTGTGGATAGTATTTGCATTGGCTTTTACCGGGTTAAACAAATAATTTGTGTGCGGTCATGAAGACTTACATGTATATCCCTAAATTCTGCACATATAAACACGTCAGCATGCGTTTAGGTGAAGGAGACGGAAACAGGTGAAGGATATCACCTGGACTCATTTTGCTAGATAACTTGTTGGAATTGTATAATGGTGGTGATCATGTCCGTTTCATCCGTTAATTTGTTGCGAACGCGTTTTTTTTCATTTGTAGCATAACTAATTTTTGCATGTGTCGGGAGTCTCGCCTTATAGTTCACGAAGATATCACGGTTTGCATATTTTTTCTATAGAAGTTGTTGGGGTTTTCTTTTACCTGTTTCTGTTATGCAAACTGTGAAATCGAGTAATGTTAGGGGTCAGGATGTGTTATGGTTTTCTCTGGTAAATTTAATATGTACTGGAAGTTAAACAATATTTAATTCGCTTCCTATCGAGATGATGTTTTGATTAAAACGCCATCTATATATCTCGTGAAGATGTCGAATTGATAATTAATTAGTGTGTATTTTGCTACTTTGTTCATGTATGTTATTGCCCGAGGTGCAGATAGGCTGGAACTCATGGGAAGACCTGATGTTTCTTATGTTTTAGTTTATATAGTGTGTTGCCCATTATTATGGGGTCAGGATGTGTTATAGTTTTCTCTGGTAAATTTAATATGTACTGGAAGTTAAACAATATTTTATTCGCTTCCTATCGAGATGATGTTTTGATTAAAACGCCATCTATATATCTCGTGAAGATGTCGAATTGATAATTAATTAGTGTGTATTTTGCTACTTTGTTCATGTATGTTATTGCCCGAGGTGCAGATAGGCTGGAACTCATGGGAAGACCTGATGTTTCTTATGTTTTAGTTTATATAGTGTGTTGCCCATTATTATGTTTAGAAGTGTGTATGTCTTCCGTGATTAGATTAAACAGTATATATTATTTTATGAGATGTATTCTGTAATTAGGTCATCAGCTGGGTGCAGAGTTTCTGATATGCAGAGAGAGAGAGAAAACATGTATGCGTATCTCTTGTGTCAAAAATGCTCAGTGGTGTAAGACTTTTTCAGATTTATTTACGTGACTTAGATATATTGAAAGTAGGGGTTAAGTATTTGTGACTGTTGAAATGTATTTTCGTCTTAATTTTGCTTATATTTGCGTATATATATATATATATATATATATATATATATATATATATATATATATATATATATATACATATATATATATATATGTATTTTTTATTTATCTTTGTTCTCTTATTGCAGTATTACTAAAAGCTCGAAACATCTTAACATTATTCAAGCAAAAAAAAAATCCACGGATTTATATGGGAGGGGAGACTATCTTCAAATTCTATTCTAAACTGGGAATGGGCAAATATTTATACTATGTAGATATAAATAAGTCTCTCTTACCATTTTTTTAATGGAGAGTATATAATGCAGTTGATGTGTTATCGCCTGCTCCAGTAACTCTCGCTTCTCCTTTTTATGCCCCTCAGTGTTCATTTATAATGGGTGATGTTTCTGACAAAGAGTGAAGAAAAAGATGCTTCCTAGGTCAATAGTACTTCGTGAACAGTAGTCTGAGACGTCGGAAATTTTCTGTCTCTATGTCTATCCTTGCTACAATGCCCCTAGTAAAGGTGAGTTAGGTACACGTTTTCATCTGGGCTGATGTTAACCGCCTGTAGTCAGGGGCCCGAACATGGAATAACCACTAAGGATGCTGCCCTATCAGCAGGTGAAAAGTACCGGGACTATAATTTTGCCATTTGGTGAATTGATTCTGGGGCATGTAGTAGTCTCTAATTGGGCCTCTCGATGCGATACTAGTGGGTAATTTTTACGGCTTTACCTTATCATGTGCTACAAAAATCCCGTCTTTCCTCGCTTACTTTCCCTTTCTATTCTGCTCTAAAAAAGTATGCTGACCTGTTCCACAAATCCCAAGATCCTCAACTAAAAAAAGAAAACACGAATAAACCTAGAACCCTATCCTCCAACATAGACCCCTACTACCACGCCTCCTTCCCCAACATCAGGGGTCTACGTTCTAACCCTCCAGAGGTTGAAACACAATTACAGGAGACGACACTGACATAATATTTCAAAGCGAAACTGGAATAGGGCGACCACCTACCTAGATGAGTTCATAATTTAAGGATACTCTAACTTAACATCTAAATCTGACCCCCAACATCGGCAGCGGCATGGAATTAGGGCCTACATTGAGGACGGCTTCCCGAGTAGCGGGGATACCTTTAGAGCATACCCTAATCTACCTTATATGTGCTTCCGGCTTGCACTTGCTTAAACCACCGCATTTATATTTGCCCTCTATTGCCCTCACAACAGCGGATTCACTGTCTTTAAGCGTATATCAGAGAAAATTGACCACATCCTGCCTACTCATCCTTCGGGTAACATTCACATTGGCGGTGACTTCAATGTCCATAATGTGCAATGGCTGACCACTCAAATAGGACTGATGATGAGGTGAGTTTCTGTCATGATTTTGCCATTGCCTATGACCTCACTCAGATTGTTCGCGAGCCCACCCGTGTGCCCCATGCTACCGGTCATTACGCGAGACTTCTAGACCTTTTTTTCTATCCACTTCCCCTGAGCTATACTCATGTTCCGTTCTATCTCCTCTGAGACCCTCCGACTACTGCGGTGTATCAGTTAAGACGAAAATGATATATAATAAATGTACAGACGTCCCTCTCAACCGTACTGTATACCAATACTCAATGACAAACTGTGATACCTTCTGTACATTATAACTGCCATGCCTTTCCATTCCCTGTTTAAAAAGGATGTACCCCCTATAGTATCAGACTTGACCGAATGGTTACTTGTAGGCATAGGCCAATTCATACCATCTAACAAAATCCAACAAAAACCTAACAGCCAGCTATGGTACTCCCCTTAATGTGCTGCTGCCATCGGACACAGAAATCACTTTTTTCATAGCTACCAAAGTAATAGATGCACTGAAACTAAAGCTGCATTCAGGACCGCCAGCAACCACTGTAAAGGAGTAATACAAATGCAATAGTACTATATGCTCAATCCGTTAAATCCAAAGTATCTTAGCAGCGGCTTGGTTCCCTCCAGTTCTGGCAAATAGAAAATAGGATCCTGAACAGAAACGTGCGTTCTATCCCAACCATCATCAATGGACCAGAGGCCATCTCGACAGCATCCGACAAGGCCCAACTATGTGCCAAGAACTTTGCGGACAATTCTACCCTGTGCGACGAAGGCCATCAGCTCCCCGTATGCCCTGATATAACAGACAACACGCTATGCAACAAAGAAATATCTGTGCGTAAGGTTGCCAAGTAAATCAAGAATCTTGACTTCAGTAAAGCAACTTACCCTGACGGTATTCCAAAACGGTGTTAAAAAAAATTACAACCAGAACATGCCCCCATACTTTCCACACTGTTTAATCGTTGCCTTAAGGAGAAGTATTTCCCAACACCCTGGAAAACCTCATCAGCATGCCCTGTTTTTAATAATTCAGTTGATGAGCCATCTCCCTCTCAGTAAAGACCAATACGTCTCCTATGTGTCATTAATAAGTTGCTGTATTCCACAATAAATAGAGAAGTAGTCAACCACCACAGCAGAAATGACCTACTAGGCGACACACAATATGGTTTCCGTTCAGCTAGATCTACAGCAGATGTGCTAACGGTTTTATCTCATAGAATTAGCGAATCTCTCTAGAAAGGCTTTATTTCTAGGGCAATTGCTATTGAAATATCAAAGGCCTTCGATAAGGTTTGTCCATAAAGGCCCACTTCACAAGTTTTCCAGCTACTGTATAACTGGAAATGTTTTCCCGGTCATTAAATCATTTCTCTCTCATACACTCATAAGAGTAGTGGTTTATGGGCCGAAATCAGGTGTCCGCAGTATTAATGCTGAGTCTCTCAGGGTTCAATAATGGGTCCAACTCTCTTCCTGATCTTCATCAATGATCTCCCAAAACACATACTAAAATCTTTCGTTGGCATCTATGCTGATGACACGACTACCCATGCAATACACCAAATTCTGTAAATAATGATGTTCTCTCTGATTTTCTCTTCTCTGATCTTGAGCGTATGGTAGAATGGGGGAAGAGGTGGCGGGTTATTTTAATGCATCTAAGGCCAAGCAAAGGAGATTGGTCCTAGATGCATGAACAATCATAAACGCTCTGATATCCATCCGGCATCAATTGAAATGCATGCCTCTCGTCTAGGGGAGGCCGCATGTTTTGAAAAGCTTCTGGGTTTGACCTTTACTCCTGATCTGAAATGGAACACGTACATCAAGTATGTGGCACAGGGCGCTGGGAAAATGGTGGGATCCTTCTACCGCTCATGAAGATATCTTACTAATGATGCAATTCTCTATCTATATAAAAGCCAAGTACGTTCAAGGATGAAGGAGCTTCTAAAGTACGTTCAAAGATTGGCAGGAGCTTCAAAAAACAGCCTATCCTGCTTTGACAGAGCACAAAATAGATTCGTCGCTTGGTGGGGGAGGCCCTTTTCTCGTCCCTGCAACTCTTTTCCCACAGAAGATACGTAGCGAGCCGATCTTTGTTCTATCGTTATTTCCATGGAAAGTAGTCGTCGTAGATCTATTGTCTGGTCGCTCTCTCTCGCCAATCTTTTTCAAAAAACACGCGATTAGCTGAAACCACTCTCAATAATATTCCCCAAAATCGATTTTGTGCCTAAATCAAAACGTAGATTCCATGAACAAAATTTCTTTCGTTGAACTGCACTCCTGAGGAACTCTGTTCCACTTTCATATTTCCCTCGCGACTTTAGCCTGGATGTCTTCAAGTCCAACACAAACAAATTCCTGATGAACCGCCCCTTAATAATGACACTTTATCAATTCTCCAATACTATTACTACGCCATCCTATTGATTACGGTACACACAATAACTCTTATCCCCGAGTGGCTTCTGGGCCTTGATAAGCGGTGACCTCCAGGTAAAAAAATTGTGATATTAGCTAGGATATTTAGTATAGTGGCCCATATGTGCTTAAAACGGTGTGGCTAATGTGTAAATGGCTTATTTTTGTTGAGTGTTGTGTTTAGGAGGTAAACTATGGTAATGTTGCTGTTTCTTGTAAGCTACTTCGCATGTAATTATTGGTTATGTTTCTTTTTTGCATATTGCAGTCCAGGCTATATTGATATGATGTTCGGTATCTGTTGAAAAGACGTTTTTTTTCTTGGGAGAGTATAGTGTTTCGTTGTGAAGTTGTCCTTGTCCTAAGGATTCGTCTTATCTTGGCTGGCGCCACATAATTCTTTACCGATTTCGGAGGGTTAGGGTTAGGGTTTATAACTTTTAGGTTTTTAATGTTGAGCTTTGAGTGTATGTTAGATTGTTAATGTTGTATGATGCTAAGTATGTTGTGTGTAAGTCTTTTAAGTTTATAATCCAGTTCGGGATAGTCTGGACGTGGGTTCAATATGCGATCAGGTTTATATGTACGAAACTAGATGTTATTCACAGTGGAGGAATGAGTTCCCTGTAAGTTTGTTTGAAGGAAAATAGCAATTCAGGTGATATGCTGTCGTGCAGATTTATGTTCCCATTTTGAGTTTTTATCTGTTATTTATTTTCCGTTTGATTATGACATCATGGGCAAGGCCTAGAACTTGAATTAAGTTAGGTGTAATGGTATTAGTTAGGTCTGTGACGAGTGAGTTATTTATTGGATTTTTGTTATCATCATTGTTGTTCTTTTTTTTGTTGCGTCTGTTATTACGCGTATTGTTTTTTATGAAGTAGCCAGTTAATTTTATTCTTAAGTTTTCTTTTGTTGTTCAGACGCTGTTGTGGAAGCATTGTTATACGGCTGTTGTAATTTCTTTGGTTGTCTTCTGTTTCAATAGGTTTTCGTTCAGTTCAATGTTGTGATAGTGTGCATGACGGATGATCTCTTTGATGCAGAATTCGTTGTTTTTTGGAGTGATTATTGGTAAAAAAAAACCGTGGTTAGTGCAATGATTCTACGCGTGTTAACTATTATAATGTTTATCATGCACACCTGTAAAAAAGTTACTTTTGGAACATTATGTTGCTCTCTTTTTTCTGAAAGTTTGATTAGTTTCTTTATTCTCGGAAACTGTGTCTTGCTCAGACTAAGTGTAAACAGAATATAGTAGTTTGCTTAAAACATTGTTAAAATGATAAAAGATATGTTGACGGCTAAACTATGCAGGAATTGGCAGGCGTCGTAAGCAGAAAAATAATAAAATAATAAATAATTCAATAATACTCCTTTATTTACATGAGTGAATTTAACTTCCCTTTTTTCCAAAAATATATAACATATTTTAATAAATACACACACCAACAAATTACTTCCCTGATAAGTCTCAATGATAATTCACGCAGCAATCAAAAGAGACAAAACTTCTAATCAATAAAACAAAATTAAGAAATAAATGAAATAAATGAATGAATATATATGTACATATATATATATATATATATATATATATATATATATAATCTACCTACATAAAACAAGGCAATTAGATAAGAATATTGATCAGAAAATCCATAGAAAAAATTTAAAAAACGAATTGCCTCCCTTAATCTCCAACCTAATCTAAACAAGTGAATGCATGAATTGATATAACTTTCTAATAGATCTTACCATATATTCAAAGTCTTATATAGAATTACTTTTCCTTGATGAGAACATCTTTAAAAATGTAAATAAATAAATTATCTCCTCTTAACATTTAACTTAATTTACGTAAACTTAAAACAGAGTTTTTATTTTATAAAAAAGAAATAAACAAAAGACCACTTGACAGTTGACAATTGATAGCGTGGATATGCGTTTCTCAATTGACAATGAATGATACAACCGAAAGGCCCTTTGCTATGAATTCTATCTACAGTAAAAAAAAAAAGAAAAAACATCACTCAGGAAAATAAAAAAAACATACTATTAAATTATTTATTAATTGTTTATTTATTTGCTCACAACAGCTGTGCGTCGCTGCGTTGTTAAGATTTAAAAAACACACAGGAAACAATACTTCAACTAATCAGGACACACATATTTGTGTGTATGTATATACATATATTATATTTTACATGCATATATATATGTAATATTATACATATGTAATATGCAATATGTAATATTATATTATATTATTATTTTATATATTATAATTATAAGTATATATATAATATGCAATATTATATATATTATATTCTTATATGCATATATAATATGTAAAATTATATCTATCTATCCATATATATATGTGTGTGTGTGTGTGTGTGTGTGGGCGTGTGTGTGTAAAGGTATTGTTGTTGTACTTTTCCCCCCTTTCAAGGATTTGAAATTATCGACAACTCTTGTTGTTCTTTGACACATTGTCAAAATTATGGTATTTATCGATTGATTGCGTATGTGTGTGTGTGTTTACTTTATTTGATGACAAACACAGGTATACGAATATATAATTTTATGCGTAAATATCTAGCAAATTAATACATTTGTGATAGAAAAAATATCCAGAATTCCAAGCAATGGAGTATGTAGGAACTATACATATAAAATGAGGCAAAATTGTTAAATAAGGCCCCTTATCTCATAAGAACAAGAACAAATGTTGAAATATTTAATAACCTCTTGTTATTCAAAGAAATATGCACACATATTCATCTTCATGAAATCACTCATCACTCACATATATATGACTGTGTATATGAAGATGTCCGTTTTATTTATAAAAAAATATATAGGTTTTATTTATCAGTTCTTTAATTCTAATTACATATATATATATATATATATATATATATATATATATATATATATATGGCATTGTTTTATTTTAATTAAGTGTGTTTTGTTATTTATTTTATTGATTGAGAGTATATGTATTAATCATTACAGGGCGTAGTTCTATGGTGTGAGAAAGTTGACCTGTTTATACAATTAAATTATTTTCTTTTGAAAACAGTTTACATATAAATGGCGTTATATTATAGAAACCTGCACATAGTTTAATTGTACCTGAATTTGCGATAAGCGCTGATTCAAGAAGCCTTCGCCGCCATTTATTTGAAGTAAATTGGTGTATATTTGCTTGTATAAATCATTGCAGAAAACTCCCTCCTTTGACTTCTAGAATAAACACATTTCTTATTTAAAAACATAAAGCGGAAGACCAGTACCTGCATTAAGCTGGTTTTCATTTTCACTTGTTGCTTGCTTTCTTGCTCTCTTCGTTAAATGCATCTGAACATGTAGAATTGAGATAGGGAAAATTTGGTGTCGTACCAAATTAATACACAGCAATAAAGATTTACATATACCCCCTCAAAAATGTATCTACAGACGGAGAAAGTCCTATAGCAATGGGAATTTCGTGACGCATGTAGGCCTGAATTTACACCGTAAGTCTATAAGAGCAAAGTTTAATTTTAATTATTAATACTTGAAAGAAACAGTGCATATAATACTGTAGAGATATAATGAGCTAAATGACCATATTTATCCTAGAGTATTAGATAACTATTGAGGATAAAGGTAATTACTTACCGGACTTGATTTTGTTTTGGTTTTATCATTTTGAAATTCATTCATAAATAATAATCATATATATATATATATATATATATATATATATATACACACACACATATATATATGCAATACTAGTGCCTGTAGATATTTAATCATTATAGTAAAAATAATTATATATATGCATATATATATATATATATATATATATAGTCATCCACATAATACTGTTTCGCTGTTTCACAGCTCATCATTGCGGCAACACACACACACACACACATATATATATATATATATATATATATATACATATATCCTACATCTTTATCTTCATTATATGTATGCATATATATATATATATATATATATATATATATATATATATATATATATATATATATATATATATGTATATAGGATGCAACACTGGTGGCTGTAGGCATTTAATTATTATAGTAAAAAACAATTAACACATACATACTCAATCTTCATCTTCAATATATACGAACGTACTACTGTACAAAAACAATACAAAACATTCCTATGCATACATATGTATATAGGCACATCCTTCGATTATTTAATTGTTCAGTTGACAGTATTTTCTTTAAACTCGTAAGTACTATTATAATCAATTCAAATTTATTAGACCTCTTCTGATGCAACACTGTTAGCACTACCAGACTGAGTTTCCGAATGGCCGCTAATTTTCGAAAATTCTATATACCGCGTTACTGTTTACCCGGTATTTTTCTAACCACGGGTTTTTGTGTTGTCAGGGAGCAGCATATAGCACGCTGCTTAGTCTACCCCCTTTGTTTAGGCGGGCTATTGAATTGTTTTGTAGACTAAAGTTGCCATGAAGCGAGTTATTTACAAAACAAGTAGTTAAACAGTTAACAGAACACCAAAAAGTTTCACGCTACAAGAAGTGTTGGATTAAATGACAAATTCTGATTCAGACGATGACGATTTGGATTAGGATTATCTTTTGAAACGAGAAACACTAGTCATGATGAATATATCTATGTGGAGAACTGATGACAATTCTGATGATGCAAAAGGTCCAAGATCAAAATTGATTGTATAAACAAGGGGCCGTGTAATTCAACCATGTGATGGGAAGATGCTGGTGTGGTTGCTAAGGGTGAAAGGCGCAATATGGTTGCTCCAAAACTCGATTACAAAATGTTGCTCATATAGCCAAGCACTGTATAAACTAGGTTTAGTAGCTCATGTCTGGGTGGTTTAAATAAATGTAAGTGCATGAGGAAAGGAAAAACATTCAGGTGTTACGTTATGTTTCGTTTGATGATATTATATCTTTATTTTAAGATTTATTTAGTGTATTTAATTCTTTAGTATCCCCAATTATAAACAAGATAATTTTAATAAGCTATCTTTTTTGTACTAAATAAATTATATATACTTACCTTACTGGAGACAATCGTTATTGAAAAATTTAAGATTTTCACTTTTCTAGATGTGTACTATGTGTGGGATTATTGAAGATGTGTACAATCTTTGGCTACTTTATTTTCAATTTTGCCGTAATCGTCTTTCTCTTTTAATAAACAACGGCACACACGCACGCACACACACACACACACACACACAGACACACACACCCACGCACACACACACACACATATATATATACAAGTTATAAAATAGACATGGCAATTAAATTACACAGAATATTCTGCGTTGCATCGACACTAGGATTCGTCAGGATTAAAATGCTTCATGTGTTCCATATTTTATTTAACACACACAAAAAAACATGAAACGCCTTCGTAGAAATCTCCAATAACCGCAATTCAATTGTACTGTTCTAACAATTTCTTGAAAGTTCCATGGAAGTACTCTTTTGCATGCGTGTCAATGCCCCTCATTACGGCCTCTTATATCTGCTAACTCGTCTCATATCGACAGCATTTAACGTTTACTTGTACCTGAGATTATAACCGATAATTAACAGAAAGCAAGGTCTGCAGAATTGGAATGAAGGAAAACTTAATGCCTATATTGGTCAAATAATTTATGACCAGTATTGGATTAGCGAAAATTACTGCAAATCTGCCATTCAATAATAGAATTTAGTAGGGTGCTTAAAGTGACATCAAATCCGCTTTTATTGTTTGTATGAATACACAACGGCCCATCCGAATGGATTTTCTTTTTGCGCCTCAATCATGGTGTTCTGACTTACTTATTCCTCCAACATGTATCATTACAACTCACATAACTGCTGCACATCTAGAACATTTTATCTCACTGGAAACTAATGTTCTATTCATGCAAGACGGCCAAAAATCTGTCTGAATCTTTCAGTGCATACCTAGGATTTTTCCGAGTTTAAAAGTTAATTTTTAGCGTTATTCTAAACCGTCCTCATGTCCAGATATCATTTTTCAAATGCACCTTCTATGACAATCGAACTATTGTAAGTTATATTCCAATTCTTGCTATTGCTATTCAGTTAAATATGAAATAAGAAGAAATGGTCATTTCTTTTACGACAATTTTATTTTCCTGTACAAAAATGTTGGGAACTTTTTCAAGGCACCTCGTAGTTTTAAAAGATTAAATGCATATCTGAATTTCTCACTGCCCTTTGATTTATCGCAACCATATAGTAACAATGCACCTCTGGCTTTTATTATTTATAAATGGATATTTTTGCATCGCTTCTCTTTGAAACGATATCATGTACCCGGCCGCTGTCGGCAAGTTTTAAAAAGTTAATCTTTGGAGAGAAATGAATAAAATAAGATTCTTTCGTCATTAGGTGCAATGTTATTTTGTTTTTTTTTACACAGTGATCACCACTTATCAAGGCCCGAAATCCACTCAGGGATAAGGTCTATTGTAAGTACATTACGTTCTTGTGGATATTTGATGAAGTGTTCTTCATTAGGAATTTGTTAACGTTGGACTTGAAGACATCCAAGTTGTAGTGAGATGGGAAGCAGGCAGACGGTACAGAGTTTCACAGGCGTGCAGTTCTCAGAAAGAAGCTTTGTTCATGGAATTTACGTTTTGATTTAGGCACAGACCAAGAGTGGAGGATATTTTCACAGTGGATTCAGCAAGAGGGGTGTTTTTCGTGAAATATTGGAGAGGGGGCACCAGAGATTGGAGTTAAGACGAGCACTTGACATGGAAATAACGGTAAAACAAGGATAGGCTCGTAACGTCTCTTCTGTGTGAGAGAGGTTGCAGGGTACAGAAAAGGGCATCCCCCACTAAGCCACGAAGTCTATTTTGTACTCTGTCATGGCAGGTTGGGCTGTTTTTAGCAGCTCCTGCCCATATATGGCAGCAGTATTCTA
This sequence comes from Euprymna scolopes, assembly GCF_053919585.1. Classification (NCBI taxonomy): domain Eukaryota; kingdom Metazoa; phylum Mollusca; class Cephalopoda; order Sepiida; family Sepiolidae; genus Euprymna; species Euprymna scolopes. The sequence continues at coordinate 148,262,059 of NC_136485.1, forward strand.
TCCTTGGACGTACTTGGCTTTTATATAGATAGAGAATTGCATCAGTAGTGAGATATCTTTTGGAGCGGTAGAAGGATCCCACCATCTTTCCAGCGACCTGGGCAACAGACTTGATGTACGTGTTCCATTTCAGATCAGGAGTAAAGGTCAAACCCAGAAGATTGTCAAAACACGGGTCATGGTTTTAGATGCATAAAGAGTAACCAGCCACGTCTTCCTCCACTGAACCACGCGCTCGATATCAGAGGAGAGAGAATCAGAGTGAATCAGAGTTCAGGAATAGAAATGGGTCCAAGGTTGACCCCTGAGGGATTCCAGCATTAATACTGCAGACCTCAGATTTTTGTCCATCGACCCATACTTTTATGACCCTATCGGAGAGAAATGATTTAATGATTGAGAAAACATTTCCAGTTATACCGTAGCTGGAAATCTTGTAAAGTAGACCCTTATGCCATACCTTGTCGAAGGCATTTGATATGTCAAGAGCAATTGCCTTAGAAAGGAAGACTTTGTAAATAGATTCACTAATCCTGTGAGATATAACCGTCAGCATATCTGCGGTAGATCTTGCAGAGCGGAAACCAAATTGTGTGTCACTAAGAAGGTTGTTTCTGCTGAGGTGGTTTACTATTTCTCTATTTAATATGGATTCCAGCAACTTACTCATACCACACAGGAGACTTATTGGTCTGGACTGAGAGGGAGATGACTTATAACCTGAATTCTCTAATACAGGGCAAACTGATGAGGTCTTCCAGGGAGTCAGAAAGCACATCTCCTTAAGGCAGCGCTTAAATAGTTTCGTAAGTATGGGAGCAAGTTCTGGTTGAAGTTTTTTTAACACTATAATTGGGATTCTATCAGGGGCAGTTGCTTTTCTGGAATCAAGGCTCTTGATTAGCTTGGCGACCTTATGCACGGATATTTGTATGTTACCTAGCTTGTCCCGTGTTATAGGAGGAAATAGGGGGAGTTGATGGCCTTCGTTGAATAGGGTAGAATTAGCTGCAAAGGTCTTTGCAAATAGTTTGGCCTTGTCTGACGCTGACGAGATGACCTCTTGTCCATTGATAATGGTTGGGATAGAACGCACACTTCTGTTCAGGATCCTATTTGTAATTTGCCAAAACTGGTCGGAACCAAGCCGCTGTGCAGCTACCTTGGATTTTACAAAGGGGGCATATAGCTCTCTTGCATTTTTTCTTACGCTTTTATAGTGATTGCTGGCAGTCCTGAAATCAACTTTAGTTTTGCATCTATGACGTTGGTAGCTATGGAAAAAGTGAGTTATGTGCGCGATAGCAGCGGCACATTCTGGAGAGAACCATGGCGGGCTGTTGGAATATTTAAGATGATATGAATTGGTCTATGTTACTTCATATTCGACAGTTAGTAAAGTTGTTAATGTTTGTAAAACTGTCACACCTACATGAATGTTCGCTGAACTTTCAAGGGTAAATGAAACTAAAAACATTTCCTCAATTATAACATATAACATTCGTCTAATTCTTAGCGGGGAAATAACTGTAGTTTGAAAAAAAAAAGTTTTAGTGTTTTTTGGTAGGATAGATCCAAATTTATTATGCTGGTTTTCTGGGAGTATTCCTTAATTTAATGATAATTTTGGTAATCCATTTTTGTTTATGGCTTAATCAGTTTCCTAATAGCTGTTTATGTTACTTTAATTATATTGAAACAATAACTCATTATTCCTGGGTTATTACGGTTGTAATAGCCTTAAAACCACTCATGAACCATTTAAGTAAAGTGAATATAAAGAGACTGTCTCGAATAATTCTATAAGGCATTTTACAATGATGTGCTTTTTGGATTGCCCCTACAATATTCTTTAGTTTAGTTGTTAGAGAAGATAGTGCTGTCTCGCAGGGAAGGGGTTTGTATGTTTCCTTCGAGAAACGATATTGTTATTATGTTTAATACGCTAATGACATCTGAGCACCATATCAATCGAGACAAAAAGCAGTTATTCTTTCAATGAATTCTAAGTCACAGTGACTTTCAGATTGTGTCTGAAGGATAATCGGATGGTTTTAAATTCGTAAATATCTAAAAACTTTCAACTGCCACATATTGAATTTTGATAACAATCTAACGAGGAAAAATCGTTCATATGTTTTAAATTTGAAAGCGCCTTAGCTTTAAAAAGTTAGAGAAATTTGTTCATCAAATAGCAAATCCATTAAAATAATTGATTATAAAAGCGTACTAACCAAGGATAAGATTTCTCGTTAGATAGCCAATTCCCAGAAGGCTTGAATTGTAAAAGATTGCTGATGACACAAGCGTTTTAACTTTAGACAACCAATACATATAGGTTGTAACACACAAAATTCAACCTCGTGTGGAAAAAGGAAAAAAATGAAAGTATGTTTTCTGGAGGTGTTTCGATTACTTTGTCAATTGCAGAATGTTTTGTTTTGTTCAGTTTTTTAGATCCAATAAATCCTGTTGATAAATAGCAACAACATTTTCTGAAACATAGCTTTATTTATTATACTCCAAATTTGAAAAACCTAAGCATGTCACACTGTGGATGGAACAGGACGAAAACCAGAGTGCATGAAGCATAGGTTATTTTTACTAAGGTAGTTGAATACATTTGTATGTATCACATATACCAGAATCGTACACATTCCGCACAGTCTATTGATTCGTCTGTTGTTAGATGCAGACCCTTAGAATTTTCTCATATATAATGAAGGTTTCTGTGTTTGGGGGAAAATTCCTTTTCAAGGAAAGGTTTAAATAGCTTGCCAGGTATGAAGATTTGTTTCGGTTTAAACTTTTTGAGAAGAATAATTGAAACGATCTCATGGCATGTTACCGTATTGATATCAAGTTTTGATAACTTCATAAACATGACGCACATATATACGCTCAACATTTTGTTAGATATAGGAGACCACACAGGAGGTGGAGTTTTTTGATCGCAAATAATGGAGTTTGCTGCAAAGTTTTTACGTTGTCACATGTAGACAAAATTACTTCATATCCATTTATAACGGTTGGGGTAGAGGAAATGCGTCTGCTCAGAGCCTTTACCTACCACTCGACACTCTTCGGTTTCAAGTCGCTGCGCAACAATTAAAGAGTAGATGGAGTGTTCACTTTACCCACCTGCCGTGTGTATTTATTTTGCAGTGGTGTTGGCTATTCTGAGAAGAGTGTTATTGTTTAAAATATATATCGCGAATCTGCGACACTTTTGCACTGTAGTTGGTTTTTTTTCCTGAAAGTACAAAAAGCGGATTATTGTGGCACAATGATTGAGAGACTTTTCGGAGAATGATTTTACCACCCAAGATTTTGTTTTTTCGCCAAATTAGCTCTCATATAGAAGAACGCACATCTCATGAATTTGCTCTTTGACATCTTAAATGGTGTGACTGCTAACTGAACAGTTTACCAAATGATATTTCCGACCTGATAGGGTTTTCGTAATTGAAAACAGTTAAATTTCAAATTAGATGTTGGAATTAGAAGTGAAATCAAGAAAATATTCAGTTTGCCTTGTTTGAAGACATATGCATAGTTTTCTCTTTCTCTCTCGTTTTTCCCATCTTTTCATAAGCTTCTTTTTCTCTCTTAAAAAAAACTGCTTTGTACAATCACAGCAAGGAACTCCATCGAAGCCGTGACGTCGGGAATGCAGGTCGTACAAAGTTGAAGCTTCAAGTCATCGGCGACGCAAGCATCTGGTCACGGTTAATACAATTCTTCAGTGTGGAAATAAAAGAATAATATTTTTTAATAAAAAAATTGTTCTCATTATTTTGTAATGCCTACAATTTTCTGAGACTGTGGTCCAGTCTTTCACACAGATCGACCGAAATGTTGGCCGTAAAAACGAGCGGACACACACCAGTGAATGCATGCCCTCTTATAGTCGACACCATATCGACTTATTGATATAAGTGCGCGTTGCTAGCGTTCCGTTGTTTTATATTTCATTTCGTGCACGAGGACCGGGTAAGAAAACCAGTTCTAGAAACATCTCTACGACAACCCAAGTAACTCTCCCGCGCAGATGATCCAGCCACAATACGTGCGACACCTAGAAGCAAAAATAAACTACATTTTCTCTATTTATAAGGGATTGTGTGTTATAATTCATTCTAAATATCTTCAAATAGTCACCGATCGGTTGGGGATGATGATTTTTTTTACATCATAATTATGTATATATCAAGAATAATTTAATATTGCAAGTCACAACATCACAACATGGCTGATATTCTGCAAGCTTGAGTATGCGCACACAAAAAAAGAAAGATATACTACAAATGGATAGTTAGATCGCGAGGGATAAAATAAGAATGCAGTCAAAACAGAAAACAAAAAAAAATGTTTTTTTTCCTGCATTCACTGTCATTATCGCGACATAGGAGTAAATCGCAAAGTATATATTATTTATTCTGAAATAATGTTTATATGCAGGTAAACAACATAAAAAACTGTACTCGTATTCTTAAATAATATAATATATAACAAGATGACATAATATATCAACAAATTTCCCTTGTAAAATAAAGTATGTGAAGGTATAAAAAGTAAGCTCATGATTAAACAAAATATTTAATGATATTGCACACATTTAACATGTTATATTATGAAGAATTGCTTTGTCCGGAAAATCGGTCGATCGATTAATATAGTTTATTATGCGATATTCGGAAATACCTGCATCTTTACTCCGTTTACATGTACATCTTTAGTGAAACGGATTCATATTCAGATATCTTTTTCCACGTTTTTCTATTTCAGATTCCTTATTCCAGAGTCATTATAAAAGAATTTCGAAACCATCGAATTTGCTAAAGAATATATAAATATATTCAGCGATAAACAGATTTCTTGTTTGTATATATTCACTTTTCCCCGTTGCGGAAGATAGATTTCACTAATTATACTCTCGTTTTTTTTTAATAATTGCTATGCATATTTATAATACTGATAATGAAATACATCGTGACACACTATTGCATGTTAAATAGAACTCGCGATATATCAGATTATACAGCAATGCCCATGTTGTCGTTATTTGACGTGACTACACGAGCAGTTATAGCAGAGAATCAGCGTCTTGAGAGTTATTCTAAGCAACGAGACGGACATTTTCTAGAGAGAACAGAAACAAAACAGACAATAGTAATGGGCATTCTGTAAACGAATACGAAAAAGAATAATATAAACAGAAAATATGCGTCACGTTCGGTGCGAGCGAAAATTAGGGATATTGTTCAAACATAATGTTCACCTGTTCCATTCGCCGCGGGTAAATGGAAGTTGACTGATTACTGTATAATGGCTTTTTGTTTCCTCTATTGTTCTTGGCTGTTTTCTTTTACGTTCAGCAGCTGAAGACGTTGTACCGTTTAAGAAATAAATTATCTTCATTAATGAAGTTAACTGACTTGGTTTGATTTCGATGGGAAAGAGAGAAAGCTAAGACGCTTGCGCATACACATTTAGCGTCGTTCTCTTTTTTTTAGATGTGTCTGCTACATGCTGTGCATCGCCTTTCAATTATTCATTTTCTTTTACTTCTTCATCTAATTAGTGTTATTCTAACCGTTACATGCAACACTAGGAATAATATGTGTTGAATATGCAATGCTGCAAAATCACTTATATGGACGATGGCAATTACTATATTGCTTTTGTTATGAATATTTCATGTTATATTAATTATGATTACTAGTATTAGTATAATGATTGCTAACATAGAACGATGACATTTATTTTGATGCTAAAGTTACCAACAGGAGGACTTAACAGCGAATTTGTGGCGCTAAGAGAAATTAGTATGTGTATATATCTTCGCGTATATTATGAAATTCATGTGATAAAAATCAGACACTTACATATATACACTTAGCGTTAAGTGTGTTAATAAAAAAGAATATCTTGTAAACATGCTAAAATGTTTAATAAATCTGGGCTGTAATATAAATTACATCTCTAATCAATAAATGTGAACATCAGCCTAAAAATGTGGTATGATCTTTCTTTATGGAATTTTGTGAAATATTCTACAGGTGTCTGTAAACTCTCTCTTATTTACGGTAGGAATCTAGCTGGTGGGTAATTGCTTAAAGCAAGGCTTCCGGCTTAGTATTCAAGCTGAAAACTTTTGGACACCTGCACTTCTATTCTCTGTAAATAGAATTGCTTGAGGGAATAGCGATTTCTGTTTAGAAATATTAACTGGATTGCATGAGGTTTCTACGTATTAACGCTGAAAACTCTGTCAAGGACATTTTAAAATTTGTATAAGTACTACAAATAACACAATTAATGTATATTACCTTAGACCCTAAAACACTTTGGCATAACCGACACTAGCTGAAACAAATAAATCGGGGTCATATGTTTAATTCAACTGCACCCTGTCTTACATTGCTAAGATCACACACACACACACACACACACACATATATATATATATATATATATATATATATATATATATATATATATATATATATATATATATATATATGATTCTCTTGGGGAACAGAATGGATATATTGCAACTATTGCAACTATGAAACGAAGACTTTTATATCCATGATTGAAAGTAAAATATGTTTGGAAATGAACCAAAAAGTAACGAATATCAGTACGTTTTTTGTTCGATATATATATATATATATATATATATATATATATATATATATATATATATATATATATATATATATATATATATATATATACTAGCAGATCAGTTAAGCTTTGTGCGGGTTCTATAGACTGCTCATAACTTTATGTGTCTAAGTAGAAGTATATATATATATATATATATATATATATATATATATATATATATATATATATATATATATATATATATATATGGAGGATCATTCTAACCTGTGCTTACCTTGGCATATGTAGGTCTGTGGGTGTGATAAAACAAACATAGATTTGCCCTGTTGCGAGACTTGCTTTTTTCGCCATGGAGACAGAGAAATTTTCCCGGAACTATCCCGTGTGTGTTTTTTTTTAGCATTCTTAGTCCAGGATTCTAAAACACATTGTTTTGTTACTCCTAAATCTTTTGCCTATCTAACACCGCTTACAAAAAAGTTGAGTGGTTTTCCCATAACTGGTTAAAATTTTAAAATATTGCCAATTTTGACGAAAAGGACAGAAATTGAAATCGAAGCAAGGAAACATTAAGGGCAAAATCTATTGAATTACTATTAGTTACGCGACGTATGTTGATGGAGTGTATGCATGATATACCGATAAGGTAATAACGTAATAACTGTAATATAAGTTATCTATTATCATCCTATCTCCTCGCACATATTCCAGGGATGTTCTCCTTCTGAGTAACACTATGCTTACAAGTAATCACTTGTTCATATCTTTGTCCTTTACTGCGAGAAATAAACTGTTATATCATGATAACAGTATTCTATTTATAGTTTTTTGTTAAAACATTATATTATTTTTTTGACGGGAGATCTTATAAACATACACCTTTTGCTATTGTATGCGTTCTCGTGAAATTCATAAACATTTAAAATTTGATAAATTATTGATGCTGATCATAGAATCTTTTCGAAGATAATTTTTTAGTAATTATTTTGGTAGATACATTTACATTGTTCTCTAAAAACATGAGGCCTTCCTTTTTATTTGTGGTATGATAAATTCGTAAAATGTTCAGAAATCCCTAGCATTTATAAAGTATTTATAATGGCTGGACCCGCCATTTGGTTTTGATTGTTTTCTGATAGTAAGAATTACATAAATGTACTAAAACACTGTTCAGTAGTGTTGTAGGTTTGGGGAACTCTTTTTTGATTAGATATATAAAACTGAAAAATGAAAGTATCGAATAGCCATATATCTATGTCTACATCTATCTATCCATGTATATATATATATATATATATATATATATATATATATATATGTATATATATATGCGTGTGAGTTTTTGTGTGGATATAGCGTTTGCCATTCCTCTGTTGTAGGGGTCTGTGTTCGTTGAATTAAGTTATTGATTATACGCAGCGTGTTTTCCAGTTATAATGAATTGAATAGAAACACATTGTTTATTATTAATGAATTTATTATCAACTTATTATAACCATGAAAAACGATATAACTTTATATTTGTAATTTACAATTTGCATATTTACCAAGTATTATTATAATTCGTAGTGTGTGTGTATGCATATAAAATATAGATTAGCTTAATTTTCTTTTATTGCATTTTCACCCCAAACAAGGATCATTGCTATTTGTTGTAGGGGGCTACTATTAGGTACATAAGCATCAGGGGTACTATGTAGGGAGTTGGGCGGCAAGATGTCGGTTCAGGTTACACTGGAATTTCTGCATGTTAGTACAATTGGGAAAACAGGGATCCGGAAGTGTATTCCAAATTCTTGCGATTCTGGGAAAGAAAATACTGAAGTAAAATGCTCTCTTACATCTAGGGATCTCTACCGTGAATGGGTGAGATTTTGCTGCTTGTCGGGTGTGGTGGGGGTATTGACATCGAGGGGGCACAAGTTCTTGCAGTTCGACAGAGCATTGACCGTTAAAGTACTTTAGGCAGAGGGATGCAACATTTCGTCAATGAGACAGAGGCTGAAGTTTAGATGGCAGTTCAGGACCTATTAGGTTGGCGACTATATTTTGAACCTTGTCTAAGAGCGATAGAATAGTCGCAGATGCACCATTACTCAATAAATGTTCAATATATATATATATATATATATATATATTTATATTTATATCTGTATCTATCTATATATCTATCTATATATATGTGTGTGTGTGTATGAACATTTAAATTTACTTTCGTAAATGTTTAAAAAACTCAAATTAATTTGACAAGGATTGCACAATATATCTGTTTTGCTTAATTCATTTTTTTCAATGAAAGGCCAATCTTTTGGGAAGAACTCTTGCACGTAAAATAAATAAATTGTAATAAAGTTTGCAATTAGCATATTAATTGAAAATTAAATCTAAAACTATAGTAGGAAAAAGGATAGTTTGTATTTAATAAGCGACGATACAGGAACAATTCTAATATCCATTGCTATGAACACCGTTATATGTCTGACTGGATCGTCGGTTCTTTAAAGTACACTAAAGGCTAAATATCATGCATATTACGTAATCCATAAAATTATCTTTGTCCATATACTGTTTACACTTCATTAAAATAAATGATATATTTGCTCGGCCACAATTGAAGAATCATTTAACTAAATCTTTATTTCAGATATTATTTGCTGAGAAATATTATTATATTATACTTATATTTTAAAGAAAAATATGGTAAGATATAAAGATTAATAACAAAAATTAAAAATATACAAGAGAATATTGAATCTTGAGGAAACCTCGTGTTTTGACAGGCTTCTGGACTTGAACTTTACTCCCGATCTGAAATGGAACGCAGATATCAAATCCCTTGCCAAGGCCCCTGGGAAAATGGGAGGAACCTTCTACCACTCCAGTAGATATCTCACTCCTGATGCAATTCAATACATAGAAGACAGGTACGCCCAATGATAGAGTACTGTTTTCACATCTGAGCTGGAGCTGTTAGAAGCAGCTTATCCTGCCTTGACAGAGTTCAAAATAGACTTCCAAGCTAGGGATGATCTTTTCTCTCTCCGGCAACCTCTTTTCCACAGAAGAGACGTTACTGGCCTGTCTGTTTTATCGTTATTTCGATTGCAGGTGTTCGTCTTACCTTCAATCTATGACACGCCCACATTCACGAGAAACACTTGTCTTCTAGAACCAATACCAATAGTTCCCCAAATTCTCATTTGTGCCTAAGCCTAAATGTAAATTCCATGAGCAGAGCTTCTTTCTTAGAACCTCACGTTTACAGAGCGTTCTTTTGTTGCCCTCAATCTGATTATTTTCAAGACCAATGTAAAAATATTCTTGCTGAATCATGTCCTTATGTAATCGAACTTACAAAAAACCCACTACTTATGTTTACTACGCTATAATCGCATTGGATAATGTATACACATTAACCCTTATCTTCGAGTGGCATCCGGGCCTTGATAATGGTATTCCTGTGTAAAATAAAACAATATAGGACAAAAAAATGGCGAAGGCGCTAATGAAAGAATAATACAAAAGTAATTGTATTTTTCTAAAGTAGGTTAAGGCTGTCTAAGTTACATTCATCGCATCAAGATAAAAGAAGGGTGATACATTTCTTTTTTTTTTTTAAAACGGAGAAGTGGGCAGTTTTCGTGACTTCCTGATACAGGGTTTAATGTTTGAATTGAAGGTGAAAACAGTTGAACATAACGAAGAGAATTCATAAACAGTAGACAGATTAAAGAGACTCGAGGCCGCCAATCCTGGGAAAACACATATAGACACAGATATTACGACATCAATACACATATATGTGAACACTCGTTTATCATATATGCACGCATTTTCCAAATTATAATAAGCTTTAAATATATTTTGGCCTACATATTTTTAAATAAAAAAGATTAACGAAAATACAAAGAAGAGGAGACAAAGGGGGACACCTCGCTTATAGACAGTTTAAGTTTTCAAAAGCTGAGGAAAACAAAATACGGTCAATGGGTATGCTCGTGGCCATTTATAAACATGTATGTGAAAACATGTACATAAGGTATGTATGCATATTAAATAAATTTATATATGAATATATTTTGTTCAATTTACCTACGCTGTAGTCTTTAATCTTGCAAACAAATGTAAAAGTAACCAAGAGGTATATGAACCCATTAATATTATATTTAATTGTCTTCTATTTTTTAAACAAAATTGGTGAATCTATATCCACAGCGTATATATAAGTGGAGGCTCCTCCCGTCTTTTAGAAAATATGACTACCCACAAAAGGAGTGCCGGCGCGCGAATTTCTTATGTCAGAAGGTGTGCAATCTCCAACCACAGCTCTTCTGAGTCAACATTGTTTAATACCAGTGACAAGTGAAGGGTGCAAGGCGACTGGAAACAAATTGCTGAGATAAACGGAGAGAACATACAGCGCCTAGAATTCCAAAATGGTCACGCATCTGGTACTAACGAGGCTCAACGTGTTTTAACTTCGGTGATGTTACGAGAACTGGTGTGTCAACGCGATCATGTCGTACACATACACATACACACACACACACACACACACATATATATATATATATATGTATACACATATATAGAGAGAAAATAAAAAGGAACAAACCGTAGTATGTGTTCATCAACGTTTCGTTTTTATTTCGATACTTCCTCTGGATTTGTTCCTTTTTATTTTCTCTATTTAGTCGGAATACTATTTCCATCATTTTCATCACGCACCCACACACACACACACACACACACACACACACACATATATATATATATATATATATATATATATATATATATATGCATCAAATAAGTAACTAAAGGGGGTTGACCTTCTTAAAGGCTAAAACACTTCAGTTACTTTCTTGACAATCTGGATTTCATATTATTTAATTTTGAAATATGTTTACACGTCATTATTTAATGAACAAATAGCCAATATCACTTAATAGTGGTAAAAGATGTTTCTGAGGGCGAGGTTTAATCCCAAAAAAATCTATATACCAAGCCTTAAAATGATAAATATGTATGTTTAAAGTGTATGAATATTAAAGTAATTTCACTTTAACATAGAAGGGGCATAACAGTGCAAATAATAATAATAATAATAATAATAATAATAATAATAATAATAATAATGATGATAATAATAATAATAATAATAATAATAATAATAATAATAATAATAATAATAATAATAATAATATAGTGTGTGCCGTAGAAATTAGATGTGGTTAAATTAAATGTATAAAATTTAATATGATTGCAAAAAAAAATGATCCAAGTACTATGATACAAAAACTAACTAATCATATACTCTTTAAGAAAGTGTATATTACATTAATTTGCGCATTAAGGAGCACATATTTATATGATGTATTGAAAACATGGATCTCATAGTTTGACCGCTTAGAGGCTACTCAGAAATAATTATCATTGAAGTGTTCAGTTCAAAGCTAATCAAACGTTAGAGTAAGTGAAATGTTAGTGCTAGATAATTCCTCAAAATTTAAAGTGATCCGATAAATTAGATATGATAAATACAATAAGGAAACTACACAAAAGGTTACAATGTTATTGGGAATCTCAGACGCTATACAATTTTGAAATAGGAAGAATATTGTTTTATTTTTAATTTAAGATGAAACCAACAATAACTATATGAAGATTTTCATTATACCAAAAAATATGTGGTGAATTGTGTACAATTTCTTTAAACAAATGCGTCTATAGGATTTACCTAAGTAATTTCAAATTAATAGTATTAAATGTTCTCATATGTTGTCCTAGTCAAATAGTTAATTATTTGTATTAACCATATTTCACTTTGTATTATTATGAACTAACTCCTTAATGAAGGTATTAGATAATTAACATCCATGGTATGTATTCTTTTGATGTTTTCAATGCATCTCATTTTATTGAAAATAGAACGTGTTAGCCGTATTTTTATGAAGCTCATAAGAGAAACATTCCTATTATTACAAGTGACTTCATTATAAAACATAGATATTGCAATAGATTCTTACTTAAATGAAGATTTGTAGAAGTAGCGTTAATATGAATATGATATTTGAGATGCGGCTGAGCAATATTGCTGTTGTGGGGAATTATATTGAAGAATGGAGCGGAGTTGATATTCGTCTTTGAGTGATTTTGATTGGTATATTCTTATGTATTGTGTTTGACCTGACATAGTTTGTATGTAGAACGATGCAATAGAGATTCCCATTGTTAGAATTCGATTAGTTATATTGTAATTGGAGAATCCGACTTATAATATGAGCAATCTAGTCTGCAATAATAATAATAATAATAATATTAATAATAATAATAATAATAATACTAATACTATTATTATTATTATTATTATTATTATTATTATTATTATTATTATTATTATTATTATTATTATTATTATTATTATTAGTTTGATCATTAAGAACTATATCACGTCTTGGAATTAAAAATAACAATATGAAGTGGCTGCTTAATTTTTTGTAGATTTAAATAAAACGTAAATGTATTTCCACTCATTTGTAGTGGGTAGTTCCCCTTATTTTGGCAGTCACATTATGTTTTCGGAGATAATGGACTTGAGTTTTCAAAATCGTTTTTATTTTCTGATTACTTGATGTAATAATTGCATGTGTCAAGTAAGGCACAGTTGAATGCAATATATAAATCGGATCTTTATTTAGGATAGGATTTTACACATGTGAAAATTTGAAAAAGCTATCCAGGGTAATTAATTAATAATCCTTTAGATATGTTAGTTTTGATTTAAGTGCTTAAGAATGTAAAACTAGATATACTATTTCATCTAATACGCATACTTTTTATGATTGATGCTGAATAGAACTTACATTGTTGTTAAAGGGATTAATTTTTTATTTAATAAGGATTTTTTTACATTGAATTTAGTTCAACTCATATTCGGGGTTATTATGAGATTTACTCCACGACAATGCGAGTTTTTTGTTGAATTAATTTTTTTCTGTACTTCCTCTATTTTATAAACATTATAAAAGAAAGTTGGGGTATCGTTTTCCTTTCAATTATTATAAAATAGGTTAACAAGTTCTCTCACAGATTCCTTGTAAGAGCGGTGCACCCACAACCGTTAGTCTGTTCCATGAAACCGATATCTATAATATAAATATTCCCTCTCTGTTTAAATGTATGTATGTATGTTTGGCTAAAAATTCCACAGAAGCGATGGATTTTCAGGAAATAGGCATCCCTTTTTAAGTTCGAACTTCGGACGAAAATATCGAAAGATTGCTAAAAACATAAAATCAACATCTTTAAGTGGGCCCTGTTCTCATATTAATAATGTTATTGTATTTCACTAGTTTTATTATCATCAAAATTTTTAAGTGTTATAGTAATTTTTCCTCATGTTTATATATCCTGACGCATATATGTGGATATCTATGTAAATACGCCTATGCGAATATATCATCATCCAGCTTCCTTTATTATTATTACTTATTATCGTGTACTCCTTGTAGTTCGTTTCAATGAGTATTCTCTGACAATAACGCGTGGCGTCTCTTCGATACACACACACACACACACACACACACACACACATATATATATATATATATATATATATATATATATATATATGATGAAAATAATGGAAATAGTATTCCGACAAAATAGAGAAAATAAATCATAATACGGTGTGTTCCTTTTTATTTTATATATATATATATATATATATATATATATATATATATATATATATATATGCGTACATATACAAAGACACATATACATAGTATATATATATATATATATATATATATATATATATATATATATATATATATACATATATGCGTGTGTGTGTGCGTGTGTTTAATTATAGTGATTTTTTGTTGAAAATAGAAACGAACAAACAAATTGCCTACCTGTAAAGCGGCAACGTGTCTTTCCCTTATGCACGTTTTTTTTCTTTTTTTTTTTTTTTTTACACAGTGATCACCACTTATCAAGGCCCGGAAGACACTCAGGGATAAGGGTTATTGACAGTACATTACGTTAGTGTTGATATTTGATGAAGTATTTACTTAAGGGGTGGTTCATTATGAATTTGTTAACGTTGGACTTTAATACATCCAAGTTGTAATCCTTTGGGAAGCAGGCAGACAGAAAAGAGTTCCACAGGCGTGCAGTTCTAAAGAAGAAGCCCTGTTCATGGAATCCACGTTTTGATTTAAGCACAGATAAAGAGTGGGGGAAATTTTTCACAGTGGATTCAGCTAGACGGGTGTTTTTCGTGAAAGATTGGCGAGGGGGGACCAGAGATTGGATTTCAGACGAGCACCTGCCATGGAAATAACAATAAAACAAGGATAGGCTCGCAACGTCTCTTCTGTGGGAGAGAGGTTGCAGGGTAGAGAAAAGGGCATCCCTCACTAAGCCACGAAGTCTATTGTGTACTCTGTCAAGGCAGGATAGGCTGTTTTTAGCAGCTCCTGCCCAGATATGGCAACAGTATTCCATCCTTGGACGTACTTGGCTTTTATATAGATAGAGAACTGCATCAGTAGTGAGATATCTTTTGGAGCGGTAGAAGGACCCCACCATCTTTCCAGCGACCTTGGCAACAGACTTGATGTACGTGTTCAATTTCAGATCAGGAGTAAAGGTCAACCCAGATGCCAGATGGGGATCAGAGCGTTGATGATGTAAGGATAGGAGTTTTTTTTGGGATTCATTAAAGGTAAACAAACTACGTCTTCCCCCACTGAACCACACGTTCGAGATGAGAGGAGAGAGAATCAGAGAGAACTTTGTCATTTACAGCCTTTGATATGTTGCCGTAGATGGTCGTGTCATCAGCATAAATTTCAAAGAATGATTTAATTATGTGTTTAGGGAGATCATTGATGTATATCAGGAAGAGAGTTTGGCCCAGGATTTAACCCTGAGGGACTCCAGCATTTATATTGCAGGCCTCCGATTTTTGTCCATCGACCACTACTCTTACGAGCCTATCGGAGAGAAATGATTTAATGATTGAGAACACATTTCCAGTTATACCGTAGCTGGAAATCTTCTAAAGTAGACCCTTATGGCATGCCTTGTCGCAGACCTATGATATGTCAAGAGCAATTGCCCTAGAAAGAAAGCCTTTGTAAAGAGATTCACTAATCCTGTGAGATATTACCGTCAGCACATCTTCGGTAGATCTTGCAGAGCGGAAACCATATCGTGTGTCACTAAGAAGGTTGTTTCGGCTGAGGTGGTTGACTATTTCTCTATTTAATATGGATTCCAGCAACTTACTCGTCGGACAGGAAATAAAAAACAAGATTACATCTGGATATTAAACAGAAACGGTCTCATCTGATCTCATGGGGCCTGCAGTAGCCGTGCAAGCCCTTTGTGGTGGGCGGGAGCTACTTTGGTACGACCTACTTCTAGGCATTGATTTGATTACACAGCCGAATACCACCGGCAAAATACAGTTCTCCCGATATGAAAATGCCAACTTGGATCAACAATGATTGACTGCTTCCATACCCTGAGGATTAGTTCGTCCCACCCCCGAGGACTGACTCCCCTGATGGATGTCTTACAGGGTATCAAACAGAAGGTCCAACCCGTCATAGTCTATCGTGAGCTTTGTGAACAAACCCGTACACAGCAGAGGCGGATGTTTGTGCGATCAAATTTAATGCGTGGCGGAAGCACGGGTCGGACGTGACAATTCTGGACCTGCGCAGAGCCTACCTCAAAATATGCATTGAGAAAGCACTTCAGCCATTTCAGACTGTGGAAATTAAAGGAACTCACTATTGTCTTATCAGGCTAAGGTTGGTCTCAACTTTGCACTAGGCGGAATAACGGCAATTATGGACGCCACCCGCAACAGGATGAGGCTGTGTGTCAGACGAACTCCTCTTACATTTACGATATTTTGGTAAATGTGTGCCTCCTGTCTGCCCAGTCGGTCAAAGAGCTCTTTGACTGACATGTACGGAATCTGAGCGTCTATGCAACGGGGCAAAAGTGCTTGGCTTGCCAGTGAGCGGTAGTTAGGGGAGTCTCTACCCGAAGAGAAATGGGGACGTACCGGAAGTCCCATCCAAGATCATTCAACGCCCACGTGTCTACCTGTCATGCGCGTTAGACAGGAAAAAGAAAAAAAAACAAGATGGCCTCTACGATATTTAACAGAAACTACCTCATGTGATCTCGGGAGGTTCACGTGGGTGAATGTAATATAAAGCAGGGCGCTTGTAGGTGTTGGGAAGTTTTTTTTTTCGTCGTACAGACGGTTACTCAGTGCATTGGAATGAGTGAAGGAGATTCCAGTTCCACAGATGTCTTGTTTGTGCATGTGTGCACTGTGGGTTTTAATCATCGATAGTTTCTTTTGATTTATCAATAAAGTATTATCGTTATAGACAGAAATGTTAATCACAACTAGGAGAAATTCAATTCTGAGTAAGGTTTCCACTCAAATAGAATTAGAAAGGGAATTTAATTTTAATCCAAAGTAAATAAAAAGTAAACTTATATTTATATAATTATATAAAATATTAGACACTCAGAAAGAGAATACATAGTATAATTTCTGTTGTTTCGGGGCATGAACTGATATTTCTGTCAAATAATAGATTTTTTAGGACATGGGCTCAAACATGGAATTATTGTAATCACGATAGTATTAATCGTGTACCGAGAAAACTAAATCTTGCGAGTGTAAGAATCATCATACGTTCAAGCCGCGTAACTAAATAAATTTAACATGTTAGACGAACGTGAAAACAGCCATGTAGCTCTTGCACACGGGTTCGCATAAGCTGAATAAGATTTAAGACTTAAAAATCATCATGAAAGAATTTAAACTTCATAATTATGTAATTTATCTGTGACCTAATTATTTTGTATATAAAATATATTAATTCGGTGGTAAGGGGTCATTTAACAGAAAGGTAACATGATTGGCACTTTGTATTTTAATTACAATTTACAGAGGTAATTACTCTTAGAATGAAATTAATACATGGAAAATATTAAATAGGCAGATCTTTCTCGTGTGAAACACGTTGTAGTAAAGTGGGATGGTGTTTAATAGAAAAGAGCTGCATAGTATATATTTCGATATTTATATATTACATTAGACATCAATAGCTCTAAGTTATATATCAATTCAAATTTGGTGTTTTTAACTAATGCTATTGAAGTTATTTTTATTATATTTTGTCGATGTACACTGTACTACTAGAATAAGAGAAAGCATCTTTATGAGTTGTGAAAGAAGACATTTTAATAAAAACAATCATGCGCTAATTTGTATATCTATAAAAAAAAATTGTTTGTGTGTGTCTGTGTTTGTATATTCCCGTACAAAACTACTCATTTTCAGTCTACTGACGGAAGATTTTACTTAGGGGATTATAAGATTTGAGGCAATATTTTAAATTTTTTCCTCCTGGAATTTGGCTGTCAAGGGGTCAACGTTTAACGATGTGTCTTTTGAAAACTCTACAAAACAGCTTTTGGGTCCAAGCAATTGAAATTGTTGATATAAGTAATTTGGACATGGATCAAACTTTTTAAGTTGATTTGAGACTTACACAATAAATCTTGTGTGGTCAAAATTGGGGTTAAAATTAAAAGAATGAGCGCTGCAGTCTCTTGCAAATTACTCAGCCAGTGTTTAGTGTAAATATTTAAAATTTTCCATAAAGTGTAATCAGAGATAGGACAAGGTTTTAATCGTGGTTTGACAAAAATTGGTAGCCAAGGAGTCGATCAGGCATGCGGCAAGTTTTTAATCCGTTTTTGGGCGAAAATTTGGCTATCTAGAGGTCAGAGTTGAAAGGGGTTCAGCTTTGCAAATCTTAAAAGTAAATACGGTCCAGTCAATGTGGAGAGGGGACTGCAAGTAATCTTGAACATATTAAGATCGTCGATGATTTCAATTAGAACCAGTATTCAGCTTGTAGTGAAAAACTTGAAAGCTATTTCTCACAACGTTTTATATTTAATCTTGGATTTATTTTCTTTTTAGGAAAATAAAAACATAAATAAGAGTAGCTTTTGTCTTTTTCGTATCAAAACCATTTTTTGAAGATTTTTTCACATAGGTATCACCACTTATCAAGTCCCAGTGGTCACTCGAGAATAAGGGTTAAAGAGTGTACAGTAGAAATTGGACAATATAGTAATCGTTAGTAAATTGAAATTCGATAAAGTTGTTAACAAGTGGAACGGCTAATCAAGAATTTGCTTACATTAGACTTGAAAACAACAATATTGAAGTCAGCTGGAAAGCAGGGAAACGGAAGACAGTTACACAACGGTGCTGTTCTAAGAAAGACACTTTGTTCATAATATCTACGTTTAGGCTTAGGCACCAAAAATGAGTAGGGGGATTATTAATAAGGTTTTCAGCTAAACGAGTGTTTCTTGTGAAAGGTTGGCGAGGGGACCATAGATTGAAACTCAGTCGAACACTTTCCATTAAAAAACGATCCAGCAGAGACACACTCGTCACATTTCTTCTGTGAGATAGAGATTGCAGGGAAGAGAAATGGGCATCCCCTACGAGGCTACGAATCTATTTATAACTATATAAAGGAAGGACAAGTTCTTTCTAGCAGCTCCTGCCGAGATGTGACAACAGTATTCCATCCTTGGACGTATATGGCTCTTATATAGATAGAAAATTGTATTAGCAGTGAGATATCTACTGGATCGATAGAAGGATCCGACCATTTTTCCAGCGTCCCTGGAAACATATTTTATGTACGAGTTCCCTTTAAGATCAGGAGTAAAGGTCAGGCCCAGAAGCCTGTCAAAACTTAAGGCCTCCTCAAGACGAAATTCATTCATTTCAATTGATGCCAGATGTGGATAAGAACGTTGATGATGTAAAGAGAGTAGCTTGGTTTAAGATGGATTAAACGTAGCAAGCAACACCTTTCTCCATTGTACCACGTGCTCAAGAACAGAGGAGAGAGAATCGGAGAGAAATTGGTCGTTTACTGTCTTATATGTGCTACCATAAATGGTAGTGTCGTCAGCATAAATGTCTACATATGATGTAAGGATGTGATTTGGAAGACCATTTATGTAGATCAGTAAAAGAGTTAGGCCAAGGATGGATCCCTTAGGGACACCAGCATTAATGCTCTGAGTTTCTGATTTTTGCCCATCGATTACTACACTTGTTAACCTATCTGAAAGAAATTATTTAATAATTGAGAACACATTTTCAGCTTTACCATAGCTAGAGATCCTGTGAAGTAAACCTTTATGTCATACCCTATCAAAGGCCTTTGATATGCCAAGAGCTACTGTCCTAGAAAAGTGCACCCCTCGAAAGATTCGCTTATCCTATGAGATATAGCTGTAAGCAAATTTGCTGTAGATCTAGCAGAACGGAAACCATATTGTGTGTCAGTAAGAAGGTTATTTTTGTTGAGATGGTTGATTATTTCTGTTTTAACACATATTCCAGCAACTTATTGATGGCGCACAGGATACTTATTGGCCTGTACTGAGAGGGGGATGAGCGATCACCTGGATTTTTTAATACAGGATATACTGATGAGATTTTCCAGGATGATGGGAAGCAATTCTCCTTAAGACAACGTTTAAACAGTTTTGTAAGTATGGGCGCTAGACCTGGTTGAAGTTTTTTGAGTACTATTATTGGAATACAGTCAGGGCCAGGTACTTTGCTGGAATCAAGGATTTTGATTAACTTGGCAACATCACGTACACATATACGTATATAGCATAGCGTGTTTTCTGATACAGGAGGAAATATTGGGGGTTGGTGGCCTTGCTCCCAAGGGCTAGAAGTAACTACAAAGTTCTTGACAAAGAGTTTGTCTTTGTCTGATACTTACGAGATTACCTCAGGTCCTTGATGATAGTTGGGATAGAGCACACGCTTCTCTTCAGGATTCTGTTTGCTATTTGCCAAAAATGGTGGAAACCAAGCCGCTGGTCAAATAGGTTGATTTGACGGACTGAACATACAACTTTCTTGCATACTTTATTACTTTATACAATAGTTGCTCGCCGGCCTGAAAGCGGTTTTAGTCTCCATACATCTATTACGTTGGAAGTAGTGGAAAAAGTGATTTCTGTGCGCAATGACAGCAGCACATTCTTGAGAGAACGATGGCTGGCTGTTAGGTGTTTGCTAGAACTTTTTCGAGGGTATAAAACGCTCTATACCTACAATTAACCATTCCGTCAGGTCCGATACTATAGAGGACACATCCTTTTTAAACATGGAACGCAGAGGTAGATCCGATATAAATGTACGGAAGCTATCCCAGTCAGCCATTGTGTATCGATATACTGTATGATGGGGATGCGCGTCTGGGGACTTATTACACTTAATGTTTACCTTAATTGATACCTCAATTGCTTTTTGGGGGTATTGGTTATTTACAAAATTATTTATATATAGAAACGATGCATATTCTCTATTACTCTATTTTTATTCTAAAAATGTTAGTTCATACACATTTATTTCAGTATGATATGTTTGTAATTCAAAATAATATGCATTAAAGACGCTCCTACATTTTTATTCTTTATAAGAAAAGGTATTTTAATAATTACGAAACTCTTATCAATGGTTATTACTAATATAACTGCTAGGATTAAAACCGCTATCTTCAGACAATTCTCACCTAGAACGGTAAAAATTTAATGCCTCTATCAACTTCGCCATATGACACAAAGCCGACCAGAGGATTACTTGGCAAAAAGGTTGTGAAACGGCAAGTTATTATTGAGTATACACTTAATGGACTCAGAATTGTTATCCTGTCACGATCAATTTTCTTACAATGATCAGAAGTGTAGGGAGCCAAAACACCCTGAAATTACAAATATTAAGATTAGTACAATATGCAGCAAATAAATAAATAAATATACAATTTACTCATCTGAAATGTCTTCAAATAATAATATATTATCAAAAAAGATTCGCTATATTTAAGCTAGACAACAATATAATTATTATAAAGAAATAAAAAAACGACCTAGCGTTATTGAAGTATTATAGGTCACGAAGTGTGGGAAATATTTGTCGAATAACCGGAAGCAAAATCTAATTATCGTTCCACCACGATCAAAAAGAATTTTCTATGGAAAGAAAAGTGAAAGTTAACACATATTTACTCAAAGAGGATTCACATTGATTTCGCGTTTGGTTTGGTGTTCCAATGTTCATAAAAAATTGTTTTTCGATGTTTTTTGTTTGTTATTTTTTAAAAGGCTTCGTTTACTAAAACATGACATTTTTATTGGTATTTGTAATTACACAATTATAGGCTTTGTTTTATACTTGGTCAAAAATACTGCTTTCATTCCTTTATTTTATAATAGCTTTGATGAAATAATTTTGTTTCAGAACTTGCTTTACGTAAACCAAAAAAAAACCAGATAATAAGGGCCGGTTACATTTTATTATTTAATGAAAATGCACTTATCTAAACTTTAAAACTTTTACAAGTTAGTATGATATATGTGATATATTATATTGTTCGCTGGCACTCTTATGAGCGTCCTTTCGCTGTCGTTATTTACGTTTCTTTCTATTTCTTCATATACACACACATCAAGTTTTTAGAATCATTTGTTTGGAAAATAATAGTTCTCCTGGTCAAACGCTGTGATCTCCAACGTTTTCGACTAGTCTAAAAATGTTGTTGTTCCGGGCAATCTAAGGACAACGCCGAGAGAAAGAATTGCATGGAATTTTTGTCTTTACTAGCGAACATATACTAGGTTAATTATCAACTACCGTTGTGTCTACATACATAACTCGCAACTCAGTAGGAAATAATTAGCTAATGACATTTGTAATGCTTTAACGTTTTCTATAAATACTAGCAGTTCAAACCGGCTGTGTTCGGGCTCTGTGTACTCACACGCACACACACACACACACACACACACACACATATATATATATATATATATATATATATATATATATATATATATATATACAACATTTGGACACATATCCAGGTAACCTACATCTGATTTTTAAAGTGTTTGACCCAACATTATCGGAGCAGTTACTGAAGTTTGCTATTTGACAACTATTTCCTCTTTAACCTCTTGGCAGGCAAGTTACCCCGCACAAACATAAAAAAGCTTGTTGCGTGTCTGAATACCATTTATTTAAAATTTTAAATATTTAGACCCAAAATTGGCTTAATTGTTTGATTAAATCTTTGAAACTTTAACCCATTACAAGCCAACTTTTCGGCCAAAAACCCATTAAAAAACTTTCCCTGTCTGAATACACTATAAAATGTTTAAATGTTTAAAAGAGGAGAAACTGCACAGGTCATTTTTTTTTACTTCGACCCCAATTTCGATCCCCTAAGATTTACTATTCGGGGCTAAAATCGAATTTAAATGTTTGATACATGTCCAAGTAACCTACATCTTAAATTTCAAGTGTTTAAACCGAAACTTGGCAGAGAAGTTTAGTAGAGCTTTCAAAAGTCAAATCATTCGACTTTAATCTCTTGCCGTAAACCGATTAAAATCTTTTTTTTAAACCTCAATAACATTATGTCAAATCTCGTATCTGAAGACTGAGAATTGACAGAGCAATTTGATAGCGAAATGTATACACACAGGCAGACCCACAGAAAAGTTCACTCTTATAGATATGTAAATTTGAAGACTATATTCGAAATGTTCTATAATGTAAAATTAAAATTAATCTACTAATAACACCTTTTACATATATCTTCATAAGGTTATATATATATATATATATATATATATATATACACACATATATATATACATATATATATATATATAGAGAGAGAGAGAGAGAAAGAGAGAGAGAGGCTTATATGTAATATACTGAGTTCGTGTAATCCAGTATATTTTCATATACCAATGATTTTTAAGGCAAAAACGTTTGACTTAAGGATTAAGCTACAAAACTATCACATTTCATAATTGAGCATTAATACATTGTGTGTGCTTTTCCGTAGCCACCACCAATATACTGTGTGAGCATTTCCGTTACCACGACCAAGGTAAGTGGTTCTCGCATGTTTTTCCCGTAAGGGATCCCTCCTCTTTTTCCTGTCTATTCTAAAAATGCTACATTGCCAAAAGGGTTTTTATTCATAAAGTCAGAAGAAATGCTGGTTTTTGAAAATGTTCAAATGATATAATGCTTGAAACTGTCGAACTGGACATTGAGACAATTGTAACATAACATGAAATACACTTTTCAATGCTATCAACACCTTGTCTTGAAGTCTTGATTTTGCGCACAAAGTATATATATATACATATATATATATATATATATATATATATATATATATATATATATATGTATATATATGTATATATATATATATATATATATATATATATATATATATATATAATGGCAGGCTTATTTTTTCTGTATCTTTGGATATTTCCATATTTTTTCCGTTTTGTTTTGTAATCCAACATAGTTCCTATACAGTGCATGAACCTTAAAGCATGGAACCAACATCAATGTGCAAATTATTGGGGGAGTGGATGTTCTCTGGAATACATAGACAAAGAAGCTTGCTTGGACTGGCTAAGAGGGGAGCCTGGCTTCTCAAGACACGGGATTGATGGCCAACGCAATCAAGAAAATGGCAGGTTACGTGTAATGACAACAAATGTAGGTTCTGCCATACAGAATTGAAAAATGTGAGTAGTCTGATATCAATTTTAGAGGTTATTTGGGGAAACGGCTTCTATACAGCGAGTCATGATAGAGTATGTAACTACTTCCACTAGATCATCTGTAAAAAAATAAGCATTCAGTGTAGGAGCACGTTCTGGGAACATCATCCTGAAAGCATATCTAAAAATTACTTATATACCATATATTACGGCCATGTAATCCTCACAGCCACCTTCCTTGAAACTACTACTGTCAAACCTGACATAGATATATGGAATAAGTCAGAAGAACTGGCATACTGATGAAAGAGAGTGCCTCTAATTAAGGCAGTCTGAACAGAGCTGAAAGAGAGAAACTGGCCAATTGCACTTAAGGACACGACTAGATTACTAAAAAGAGCTGTCGGCTTGTTTCCGCAGAACAATTTATGAAGCTGGTTTGGTTGCCTTATATATTGCATTAAATTTTCAATGAAAGAAAATTTTTAAAAAAAAGTGGAAGCAACATACCAGCAACAATCCAATTTCCCTGGTTTATCTACGTACCAGCTATTCTTCCAATGTAAACAAACTGGTTTGACGACGTTTAGGGGTGTATAATTGGTTGAACCTATGCGAAAGCCACCACAGGATAAACATCAATTTTCTAATCGTTGTAAATATTTATGTGGTTGTCGCTGTTTAGATCGACAATTAATCAACGGTGTAGAAAAAATATCTTATATTATGTTGTCGGGCATATTACTTTTGCTTGGTTGTGAGGGCCTAATGTTTTTAGCCGACATGTAAAAACCTTGTGAATCACCTTTTCTCTAAATATGGGTGTAGACTGTTTTGAATTTCTTCAGGATTAGTTTCTTGCAAATTATAATGTCTAATTAATATTTCTGTTTTATATTTTAAAAATAATAGTTTTTTTTAAAAAATATACACACACAGAAATTTTCCAAACTAATGAATCAACTGCTTACCAGTTTTTAATTAAAGAAATAACATGAATGCGGGATTTTAACATATAGACTGCGTCATATTAAAAAAACACAAAAAATAAAAAAAACGTATTTTTTCTAGTAATAATAAATTATTTGCAATTGATCCTAAAATGAACCTTTCCCGCTGACTTTTAACCTTCATAGAACGTTACGCAAAAAAAAAAAAAAATCATTAAAAAAAAGCAAAGCTCTTATATTTCCCAGGTGAGAATTTTACGGTCCGTTCATATATTATTGGTTTAGGTTCCGACATGGAAAAATGGCTTTACCGATGAGATATTAAATTTAAATTACGGTTTTGATTATCAATTATCGGGGGTATAATGCAACAAAATTTCATTAAGCTCACTCTCGAACCTATACACTAAAGTTCTGTAAATTGTAAAGAAATATGTGTCCAGCCGTTTTTGAGTATATGAAAACCGAACTCACACATCCACAGACGAAGCATTCATATATCTCGTGTTCTCACTCCCTTTCTCTCTCTCTCCCTCTCTCTCTGTATTTATATATATACGTATATATATATATATATATATATATATATATATATATATATATATACATAATAGCGTGTTTGTATTTATCGTACTTATTCGAACTAAATCGCAAAAGTTTTTTTTAATTTTGAATACAAATATTAATTATCCGAATACCCTCTATTTGATATTCCATTTGAATTTTATACCACAGGTAAATAAGCATATTATTTTCATGAGAGTTATTAGATAATAATTATTATATATTCTCTGGGTTTCAGTGTCCTCTATCTAATATTAGTGGCACATGGTCTTTGTAAACTCTTATTTGCATTTAATTTAATCTACAGTAATTAGACAGCGACAAGAAAATTAATGGAAACCACTTCTTAGCATAGTAATAACATGCACTTCCCTAATAAAGCATTATATATTCCTAGCATTTTCTCCACTTACCGAGGGTTCAGTACGCTTTTATATTATCGCCGCTTATTTTTCCCTAAGTGTCGCTGTAACCATTCGCATGGCAAATAGTAATGATCACAGCGCAGCTTCATCATACTTCCGTAATTTTTGTTGTTATAAAATCTCATTTACAGTGAAGGACAGACTCAATCATTATTCTGCTTCATATAAATCATGCTCAATTCATGACTGATTATATAATTGTTTGTCTAAACCTATAAAAGTGTATCATACATAATTTCAGTCATATTGTTGTTATTAAGAGGTGTTTTATAAGATGTATATCCCTTTAAAGCAATTTGAATTGAACGCACATATCACTTAGACGAACAAAAATCCAGCTTAATTGTATATTGTCTTATTAAAGAACCAAAAACAATAATGATATTTTATTTAAATATAAGAATATTAAGGGTACTAATCTTTTCCTTGATCCGGATAAGACATAAACATTTACTGTAAAAATTTGAGAAGTTTGATTCATTTTTTGTTAAGTATAAAACGTGTGACTTACATATACGGGCTGTTTAATTCGCTGTTGGCACCCGTCTGTCTCTGGAAACGTAGTGTAGCACAGGTGAAATGAACTTTCATGGGATGAAAAGAGGGAGTATGCGTAGCTAGCTGTTACCCGTGTAGATGTCACCCCATCAGTGAAGCTAGAATATTCAAGGGATAGTGAGAGTTAGTACTGCGACGCGTTGCTGGTGATGGCAATATAGATTCAGTCTACCTTAGTAATTCCATCTCAGGATTTTCTGTCGACGCGTACTGAATAAGTCTTTCCGCTGATGGGGTAATTCGAAATCAGCAAAGGTTTTGAATCAGACTTGCTTTCTCCGTGGGAGGCTACCCTCCAAACTTGACGAGCTCGAACTGTCTCAGGGTTTGATATTTAAGGCGCTAGTCGACCGGGTTTGGCGTTTCTTTCAATTAATAAAAACATTTCGCCGCACTGTAAAACTATGCCACACGATAATCCCAGGGTTTGGACTAGGTTTCCTGAGGCTATTTGAGAGGTACATGATAAGGAAATATTCAAAACCGGGAGCTTATCCACATTACAACCCTCGCTTTTAAAACATTACAAATGCCAGTTTTACTGTGTGTTATTTTTCCGGCTGTTCACTTTTGTCAGTGTTCATCAGTGGATATATAATATCAGAGATGTATTAAAGTTTAGAGTATGTTCCTATTTACATTGTCTCCCCACGGGACAGAGTTAGACACCAGGATCGTTTTTTGATGTGAAGAAAGAGAACAAAAATGAAAATTGTCTCAGTCGTTAAATATTTCTCCTCTACTGACAGACAACAAGTAATTTAAGTGCAGCATCTGAAGAACAGATACTACATGTTGATCTTGTCCATAAAGTAAAGGAATTTGTTTAGAGCATGTTACCAAAGTAACTGATCGCATTACCTTCTTGAATTATAATTTTATAATGACGATGTATGATTTGGATTGCTCTAATTGCACTGTTGGTGTTTACTTGATAAGATTTGTGTGAATTTAAGACCTGGGTCTCCGTCCGAGAAGACGACAATATTTACGCATAGTTAACTTCCGGTTAACTTTAGCATTTACCTGTAAGTGCCCGACCATTGTCTGACCAGGATGAGCACAGTTGCAAATTGGAAGCTGATAGGCTTACAGCAAAATTCAATAGTGTGTTCATATATATATATATATATATATATATATATATATATATATATATATATATATATATATATATATATATATTAAAGTGCAATTCAATGAATTTCAAAAAACTCTCATTGAAATGAAATGAAGTGGTTGAGTTTGTATATGTGTGTATATGTGTATATTAGGATGAATATGCACAAATGTCTCACCCCACCTCCTACCACTTACCATTGCCTACTCTCCCTAACACTTCGCCCCCCCCCGCTAAAAATAATATAAGCTTCCAATGAAAAGGCTTCCACCAGACTTTGAAATTATTATCGGCTGGACCAAAAACAAATTAAAACAAGCACTTGCCCGATTCGGATATATACACAGCTATGCGGATTACCCAGGATATAACTTGGAAACTATTAGCAAACGGATGTAAAGAACGTATAATATGGGTTTTACCAAACAAGTTGGATCAACAAAAACATTCATATCCTTTTTCTACAAATATTCCTGCTACAGGACTTCTGATAAATGTATTATTTTCACTTTGACTTTCCATGTCTCACTGACTTTAGCAAATAGGGTGCATACATTTATAACTATTTGCTAATATTTGCACTCCTCTGATGAGATGGTAGACATCGGAACCCTATAGGTTAAGGAGATAAACTTTCTAAAACATTCTTTGTCTTGCTTAGAATAATAAAAATCCTTTGATATGAAACTCAACCACTTCATTTCATTCCAATGAGAGTTTTTTGAAATTCATTGAATTACACTTTAATTTATTTTCTCTATCTTGCATATCGAGCAATTCTTGTTTAGATGGGATAACTTATAGAATATTACTGCCAGTAATATTTTGTAAACCTACAATCTCACGTTTACATAACTACTGATTGTTAAATAAAAACTACTCCGAAGTATATATATATATATATATATATATATATATATATATATATATATATATATATATATATATATATATATATATATATACGCACGGTAACCAACATTTTTCACAAAAGGCTAACGGATTGTGACGAGAATGAAACGCATAATATTATGTGTAGTTCAAATGCTATATATATTTTCATAGCTAATTACATAGCTTTTGCTATGTATTGAACACTGTTGAAGCAAAACTGAAAAATCACAAATAAAATTATATCTTAATATATTAAGTGATGTGCTAATTTAGAAAGCATATACAGAGTGACAAAAAAAACGGGCCCACTCTAATCAGGCCCCAATTCTTAGTGTTTTGTCTTAACACAATTTAACACAGCGTATTCTTTGCCCATGGTCCCACTGTGGTCTTTGTGTTCACAATGTCGTTGATTGTGCCATGTCCTGTAAAATAAGGGGGATCGGTGAATAAATAATGGAGATATCACGTTGTTGGGTCACCCTATATATATATATATATATATATATATATATATATATATATATATATATATATATATATATATATATATATATATATATATATATATATATAAAGCAATCAACTGGTATGGAAACCTGTGATTTTATGTCTTACAAAATATTGTTGGCAGTAATAATCTATAATTACTATCCCATCTAAAGAAAAATCCCTCGATATACAAGATAGAGCAAATAAATTTAATTTTAGTCATTCAATAAATTTAAACATTTATGACATGACATGGTTACATTTCAAATCAAAAGATCAAAAAAGAAATTCATTTTTCCCATCCCATAAAGCCACACATATCCCCAAAATCTAAAAATATTAAAATCTGAGTTCAACACTATGCAAAACTGCTAAATAGACATACATAAAACCATTTTAGACACATATTATAAAATAGCCTCAAAATGGAGTGCTTTTATTAGCCATAAAAATACTCTGGGGCACACCCAAGAGGTAAAGCGAACTATAGATGAACAACATTATACATAAATCATCTATTTAAAAGTTTTATATAAATCCAAGGAATCATTTTTTTTTTAAATAGCATAAAGTGACAGTTTAAGCCACTTCTACTCAAAAGACTCCACTAGGCGGGGGCAACATGTGTTTTTTTCGGAAAGTCCGTTGTGTTATTTTTTATTTACTAATATTGTGTTCAATATTTGTGAAAAATTTCCAAAAAAAATCCCGAATCGTCCTTGTCGAGAAAAGTGCGGAGAAATGAACGGCTGAACGCACGAACGGATAACGGTGAATTTTTAGGTTAAGTTTTCATTTTGTTGCGAGACAAACCCTTTCATGCAGTGAAATACAGTCGTATGTTTCCTTTTCATTATATCATATATATATATATATATATATATATATATATATATATATATATATATATATATATATAAGCAAACAGTTTATAAAATATGTTAAAAACACTTTGAAATGAGTTAAAAACATAATTAATCTGAAAAGGAAACATTAGATAAATGAATAGTCCTTCATCCGCGGAGTTTCGAAGACATACTTTCCTTTTAATCAGAGGGTAGAAATTAGCAAAATGCGGGATCTGATTTTGCATGCAGAAGTATTTGATCAAACAACAAGTAAGTCAAAGATCTTACTTGAAAACAAAAAAAGTGAAGCAGAAGGAATATGGTAAAGAAAAAGGTGATTACACACGAATGGATAGTCTGGTGGAAGATAAAAAAATCCAGTGAACGTATAATCCAAATGTAAAACTACAAGAAAGTTAAAAGAATTTCCATTTGTACAAAGTAAAATCCAAGGAAATCCTGTAATTGGAAGAAGATGGTCCATAATAATCCAAATGCAGAAATCCATGGAATTATGAACAAAAATGTGTACAAGGAAAAAAGAAAATATTCCAATAATATTAATAAAAGAAAAAAAAGATGTGCTTTTCACTCTACTTCCGAGACATAAATATAAATAAGAAAGATCTGGAAAGAGAAAAATAAACATAAAGTTAAATATAAAATATAAACTAAAGGGAAACAAAAGTCAAAATTACTCAGCCAGGAAATGTTAAAGGCGCGAAAAATATATAGGGCAAAATAATATAGGTAAACTGAAATGTACAGGTCATCACTTAAAAGATGTCAGCAAGAGTTGTTAAACGACACTAAAAGGAAAATAACAATAAATAAATAAATAAATAATACATATATAGAAAATAAAGAATAAATAAATAAAATATAATAAAAAGTAAAATATAAAATATAAAATATAACATATGAAATAAAATAAAATGAAAATAAAAATAAAAATAATAAAAACAATTATTTAAGGGGAGAGGATGGCCGGTATTTGCAAATGAAGGAAAAAAAGTAAGTAAATGCATATAGTAAAATAAAAGTGTGGGTAGATGTATGTATTAGATAGAACAGAAAGTTTAAAGAATAAAACAGAAAATGCAGATAAAAACCGGCTATGCAAAGAAGAGACAAATAATTAAAATGAAGGTTTATGAAATTATAAAGTATTAAGAAGTATGTCGAAAAACGATAAAGTTAAAGAAAATCTTTATATCAATAAAAAAGGTAAAAGTAATAACTATGTAATTTAAAAATTTCGTAATTAAGTTTGGACTAATGTTTACAGAAAGAGATGAGTTCATTTTTAGAATTCATTATATTGTTACTTTGAGGGTAAGTAATCATACTTATAGCTTCGGTTGCAGAGGCAACATTATTTAGGGCCTGGAGTATAAGACTTAACTTTTTTTTTATAATAGCCCATTTGATTGAGAAGGGATTATTGTTATTTTTTTTTTAGTTAAAGTGGTTAGAGACGTTCCCTGGGTATTATTAGAATTATGGTTGTTAAAAGAAGTAATGTGGTTTGATATTCTTTTCTTAATTAATGTTGACGTAGCGCCGATATATGTGAGTACTTTATTAAAAGCTCGAGGTCCAGTGTTAATATTAATTTGCTGATTCATATTAGTTAAATAGTTTGAATTTTGTTCATAGTGTTCAACAAATGGTGGGACAATGTCTGTATGAGGACTATTTTTGGGGGGATAATGAGTGTTCTTAGTGTAAGGATGGCTGTTAGGAGGAATATTATTATTCTCATTAATATTATGAGTATTATTTTTATTATTATTATTATTATTATTATTATTATTATCATTATTACTAGTTGTATGATTATAGATGAAAGGGCTGCTCGAGTGGTGTATTAGACTAGTATCTATATCAGATGGAGGATGGGAAGAAGAATAATTTGAAGACGAAATATTAGTGTCTGTTATGGGAGGATTGCGTGGGAGCTCAGTAATAGTGCAAGAATATATAACATATTCATGGATGCAGGCATTATGAAGTGGGCAAGATATTTGTTATTACAATTACAGTTAGTTTTTGGTTTAATTGGGAAAATGATTTTTTGGGCTGATTTAATTCTTTTGTTATTAGATGTTAACATGCTTTGTGCTAAATTAGGCATTGTTGAATGAAAAATCCGGATTGAATTTTTATTAAAATAGAACTATATATGTGTGGGTATTTGGAAGAGTTTTGTACAATGTTAAAGAATTCCTTAGCTATATTAGTTTTGACATTTAGGCTAAATGGAGGATTAAACCAAGTATTTTTCATTTTCCTGATGCGACTAGGTGGGTTAAAGGCATTGCGATTAGTATTTCGGTTTGGATTATAAATGTAGACTGGTTCATTGTTATTGATAGCGGCAGATATTGTTATTTGAACTGGTTTCTTACGAGTCATATTGTGTGTGATTATAGATTTAAGGCCGCCTGCATGAGGAGCCTAATTGTTGTATTTAATATTTTCCTTGTGTCCTAAGTTCCATAAAGCATTATTGAAGAATGTAGCATTTTGGTTAAAAGTTTGTTTTTTCTATCAGCTGAAAGAGCAGAAATTCTTCTAGAGACAAATGGTGCTATAGATTTTATAATTGAGTTGGGGTTGTTAGAAAATTTATGGACGTATAAAAGCGTAAGATTAGGTTTATGATAGGGGCTATGAGTTTCGGTGTTTAGATTAAGTGTAAAATCTAGAAAAAATTGAAGTTTTTTTTTGTTTCGTTCGATAATTATGGAAAGGCCAAAGTTTTTGAAGAAGTTATGTAATTTTTTAATAGTTTTGTTGCACTCTCTTTGCCTGGCTGTTGTAGTAAAAAGGGCATCGTGTCTATAGGCCTCGTTTGGGTATGTTTAAAGTGGTATTTAAGTTCTTTCATATTATAAGCGCAATTTCCACCTTTTGGTTTAATCTGGTTTTAATATATGGCTGAGATAATTTTACGAATATTAATTCTTCAATATTTATAATTTTCTTTTATTTTACCATCTTGGATCATTTTTGTAATTTCAATTGTAATTTTCATTATATATATATATATATATATATATATATATATATATATATATATATATATATATATATATATGTGTGGGGGAATGATTAATTGGCATTTAACTTATTGATAACAGAATATATTATATATTATGCACATGTGTGGAAAATAGTGGGTATTATGTAGTGCATGATTTACAAATCATTCTGTGAAATAATAATCATGTTACAGAATGTTGCCTATATCTCTGAACTCATAGTGCACTTTTAGAAAGTTAAATAAAGTTTACGGTTAATTAAGTAGATTCAGTGCTTGATGACAATCAAATCACTTGCTTTTAATTGATTATCGATTGTGTCTATTTGTATGATGTTCACCCCTTTATCACCGAAATATCAAATTGATAATATTGATATTCGAATATGTATGAAGAATAAATCACTAATAAGGTTTTGTTTGTGAAACATATGTCTGTGTACGAGACATGCACGTCTTTAACTTATTTAAAAATATGATTTAAGTTTGGATTTGTGATGTATTTAAAGTAATAAGAGATAAACGTATGAATATTTCTCCAATAGGATCCCATGATATTACGTTAATCAACTCAACAAAGTATTGCAAAAGCACCATAAATTACTCCAATTGAAGATAAAAGCAATTAGCGTAATATCCATCGTCTTCTAAACGTTGCTTTGCTAGTATTCTTACATATTTATAGATTAGTGCATTATTGATATATACCGCGTTTATCTTACAATTTAAAAGGATGCTCATGGTTTTAGGTATGCTTTTGTTTGCATCTAATCCGAAGTTATAATTTTAATTATTTTAATTATGGGAGATCTGTAGGTATGTTCTCATTGTCTAGACCATATAAAATCACGGCAACACAAAGTATTTCTTAAAAGAATTAAGTAGCCACCAAAAGTATAAAATAATTGTGGTATTGGGCAAGTGACTCAAGGTTTATTTTCTTAAAATTGTGATTTTTTTTGCTTAAAATCATGTAACATTATTTTAAGTTCACACACACACAACCATATATGCATACATATATATATATACATATATATATATATATATATATATATATATATATAAATACTTATACATTTATATGCAAATATACACATATAAATAATTTATATATATGTATATATCTACATATATATATATATATATAATTATATACATATAAGTCTTAATATATAAATACACATATATATATATATGCATAAACATACATATATAAATAAAGCTTTACTGAACTATTTATGTTCAGTTTATTATTGCACTTGTATGATGATGCACCTTTAATCGTGATATAAAAAAGGCATTGACCTCATGTACTTCTTAGCAAAGAAAATATGCAATAATTTTTTTAATTACTCATATAATTAGGTAATTTAATGCAGCTTAAAAAACACACACTATTACGGTATCTCACAGCCTTATAACTGATAGCTGTCACGCCAGTAGTGTTGTAATCTAGAATTATGCCATTGTAATTCATGTTTGCCTGGAAAGATTGTTAATTGCCTGCATAAACAACATAACTGCATTTTATAAACGAACACGTGTATCTAATGTCAGTTTTATGAACATGTTACGTGCATTTGAGTGAAACACAGGGATCAAATATTGTTTGCATTACAGGTTAGAAAAAGTAGATGGGGTCTCAAATGCGACATTTATTTCACTATTAAGCAACATATTTTGACAAGTTAGGTGGTTTGTATAAGACACGTTACTTGAAATTAAAATAAGTATTACTCTTATATCGGTAAGTAATCATGTGTAAGTCCTTACAATCAGTAATGAAATTTATTATGTTATATATCTGCACATAACGATTTCGACACAACATTCTTCTGCTACACACATTGTACCCTCTCGCACCCTACCACTTCTTGCAGAGTGACAAACCGACATAGTGAGATGACTGAGCAGTGGCATAGGTTGCATGTATTTTTATTTCGGAGTTTTAACCTCTCTGGCAGCTGGATACATACACACCCATACACATAAGTAATCACACCTGCATATGTGTATATATATCCCTAGTTCTCACAATACAGTAATCCTCCAGAACTTGAGAGAGAGGATAAAAGGTACTACACCTTGCTCAATGGTGACCTGAACCTATGCAAGGCAGAGGCGTTCATCTCCCTGAGGTTGAAGGTATACCTACATACCCCCCAAATATATATATATATATATATATATATATATATATATATATATATATATATATACCTGATATACGGGGATATAACTTTTTATTGATTATATGGGAAATGTTTCTCTTTAAATATAATATACCAACTTTTATTCTAAATAAATTATCAGTTCACTTATGTTCTAGAAAAATAAGTTATATCAAATAAATATACTAAATTCCATTATTGCACAGAGATATTTCTGATTAATTTTTCGTTACATTGCTACAATATTATTAGTTTAATCTCATGATATATATATATATATATTTATAGATAGATATATATGCATATATATATATGTATATATAGATGTATATATACATATATATACATATATATGTATATATATACATATATATTTATATATATATATTCATATATATGTATATATACATATATATATGCATATTTATAGATATATATATGCATATATATACATATGTATATATAGATGTATATATATATGCATATATATATGTATATATATATATATATATATATATATATACATATATATATATTTACTGTAATAATTGTAGAATACCCACATGCACTTGTGTTTCATCCTCTCACGAATCATCAGTTTAGTGATTCAGAATAAAAACGGTTGTAGATATTCGAACTATACAACGAAGGCATCTCTGCCATCGTTAGCAAGCCCCAAAGTCTTTCAGACACTGTCATCTGCGATAAATACTGTTTAAAGTTAAACCTTTATTTTTTTTACGTTTTAAACGTCTCTCTCTCACTCTCTCTCTCTCTCTCTCTATATATATATATATATATATATATATATATATGTATATATATGTATATATGTATATATGTATATTTTGATTTTAGTTTGTGTGTTCATGTGCGTGTGTGTGTGTATGTTCAAAGGAAATCATTGCCGCATTTCACATAAAATATAAAAGATGCGGAGCTGTAATTTCTTTATCCAAGTTAGTTAATAGACGTCCATTTTATTATGGATTAGATCATGATATAGGGTTTTCGTCTCACGTGCAAGCAAATTTGTTTTCGAGTCTGTTGACGAAAAATGGGCACGACAATCTACGGCAAAACATCAAAGGCTGTAAATGACAAAGTTCTCTCTGATTCTCTCTCTTCTGATCTCGAGCGCGTGGTTCAGTGGGGGAAGATGTGGCTGCTTAACTTTAATGCACCCAAAACCAAACTCCTATCCTTACATCATCAACGCTTTGATCCCCATCTGGCATCAATTGTGATGGATGGCTCTCGTCTGCGAGAGGCCCCATGTTTTGACAAGCTTCTGGGTTAGACCTTTACTCCTGATCTGAAATGGAACACGTACATCAAGTCTGTTGCCAAGATCGCTGGAAAGATGGTTGGATCCTTCTACCGCTCCAGAAGATATCTCACTACTGATGCAATTCTCTATCTATATAAAAGCCAAGTACGTCCAAGGATGAAATACTGTTGCCATATCTGGGCAGAAGCTGCTAAAAAAACCTATCCTGCCTTGACAGTGTACAAATTAGACTTCGTGGCTTAGTGGGAGATGCCCAGTCTTTACCCTGCAACCTCTCTCCCAAAGAAGAAACGTTGCGAGCCTATCCTTGTTTTATCGTTATTTCCATGGCAGGTGCTTGTCTGAACTCCAATCTCTGATCCCCCCCTCGCCAATCTTTCACGAAAAACACCCGTCTTGCCGAATCCACTGTGAGAAATTTCCGTCACTCTATATATGTGCCTAAATCAAAACGTGGATTCCATGAAAAAAGCTTCTTTCTTAGAACTGCACGCCTGTGGAACTCTGTTCCGTGTGCCTGCTTCCCACCGGACGACAACTTGGAGGTGTTCAAGTCCAATGTTTACAAATTCCTAATGAACAGCCCCCTTAAGTAAACACTTCATCAAATCTCCACACTAATGTAATATACTTGCAATAACCCTTATCCCTGAGTTGCTTCCGGGGCTTGATAAGTGGCGATCACTATGTAAAAAAAAAATCTCGAGTTTCAGTTGCGTGGTGTATTATTTTTGTTGTTTGATTTATTTGCGGCCTTCCTTGATTGTCCAAATTATTATGTATGGGGCATTAGCTAACAAACATCTAATATATATATATATATATATATATATATATATATATATATATATATATATATATATATGTATATATATATATATATGCATATATATATGTGTGTGTGTGTGCGTGTGGGTGTGTGTGTATGCATATATGTGGCACATTCTGAACTATCCTAATCAACTTTGCATTTTATTCTTTAAAAAAATATCTGATATAAACGTAAGCATTCGTTGTATGCATTTTACAATATTGACCCCAAATAACCTGTAATGATGCAGCGGCTGACAGGAAATACATTGGCTTTCGACACTATCAGGCGGGGATATTCACGCGAAGACAGACAAAAGACTCATGCTTGATTGCAGCTGCTACTATCTTTAACATCCGCCATCTTGTATAGCTTAACGTTTAGTGCTCTCCCGTTATTTGCTCACCTTCTTGGCCTTGTTGAGTAGAATGTTATTGAAAAATTTACAACGCGACCGTTGCTTTCATAGAGAGACAAATGTCTGCCTATACCCACGTTTTAATGCTGCTGTTAAGACGCCGGTTTTCTCATATAATATTTATAGACATTTACTTCATACAAAGGCGTTGGACGGAGATACGTCAGAAGGTACGAGCGATTTAAACCCTGTTTAATGTCCATAACTGAAAGGAATGATACATTATTGAGCCATAATATCGTTGAGGGATATTCTCATTCATATTCGTCTTTGCATTTGTAAAATTGTTTTTTTTAACTAATTCCTTTGAGATTAGTACGTTTTACCTGACTAAAATATGAATAGCCGTGTTTTATCTCGATTATCTACTGTCTATAAAAATTCGATTGGAGTTAAAATGTCATTCTTACGTTGGCATCGTTTAACCTTTATTAAACTATGTAAACAGATAAGTAAGTCATGTTCCGGTGTCATGTATATAAATCCGACATATATTGCCCGATTTTTTTTTTTTTGGCGAGAAATATCTTTAATGATTTAATATTGTTAATAATATACTTTTGTTTTGTTGTGCTCGTGCAGGTGTTTTATTAAAACATTTATATTTTATTTGAATTCGACCATAGCGTTGCATGCACAGAAGAGTATGTTAATTAGAAGGATGTTTCAAGGAAATAATACTCGTAGAAATAACACTGTACATTGTGACGGGACATGAAAATTATGTTTCGATAATGTTTACTGAGATCCATTTCTGTGGAATTCTTACATTCAGCAAGTTGAGCTCAATATATTAGTTGCCATAAAAAATCAGTATTTTTATCGAAAACCGCTAAATTGCTAAAAAAAAACCCAGCCGGATTAAAGGGAATAATTTTTTACATGCTATTTTTTACAAAGGAGCCACTACTTATCAAGTTATCAAGGACAAAGGTTAATGGGTATACATTAGTAGTGGAAATTTTGTAGATTGGATAAAGTAAGTAAATAACTTGTTTACGTTGGACATGAAGACAAACGAACAGCTTACAGTTATATCTCATAGGATTAGCAAATCTCTCGATGGGGGCAACCTTTCTAGGGCGATTGCTCTTGACATATCCAACGCCTTTGATAGGGTATGGCATAAATGTTTACTTCATAAAATCTCTAGCTATGGTATTGCTGGAAATGTCTTCTTAATTATTAAATCATTTCTTTCTAATAGGTTCATAAGAGTAGTAGTTGAGGGGCAAAAATCAGAAGCTCACAGTATTAATGCCGGTGTCGCTCAGGGGTCCATCCTGGGCCAAACTCTTTTCCTGATCTACATTAATGATCTTCCAAATCACATCCTTACATCATTTGTAGACATTTATGCTGACGACACTTCCATTTATGGTAGCACATCTAAGACAGTAAACGACCAAGTTCTCTCCAATTCCCTCTCCTCTGATCTTGAGCACATAGTACAATGGGGTAAGGAATGGCTGGTTACTTTTAATGCATCTAAAACCAAGCTTCTCTCTTTACATTATCAACATTCTTATCCACTTCTGGCATACATTGAAATGAAAGGATCTCGTCTTCAGGAGGCCTCAAGGTTTGACAAGCTTCTTGGTTTGACCATTACTCCTGATCTTAAATGGAACACGTACATCAAATCTGTTGCAAAGGCCGCTGGAAAATGGTGGGATCTTTCTATCGATCCGGTAGACATCTCACTGCCGATGTTATTATGCCAGGCACGTCCAAGGATGGAATACTGTTGCCACATCTGGGCAGGAGCTGGTAGAAAGGACTTGGCCTGCCTTGATAGAGTTCAAAATAGACTTCGTAGCCTCGTAGAAGATGTCCTTTTCTCTTCCTTGCAACCTCTATCTCACAGAAGAGATGTTGCGAGATTGTCTTTGATGTATCGTTATTTTCATGGAAAGTGTTCGACTGAACTTCAATCTAGGTACCCCCTCGCCAAACTTTCACAAGAAAACTCGTCTAGCTGTAAACACTATCAATAATTCCCCCCACTCATTATCTGTGCCTAAACCTAAACGTGCATTCAATGAACAAAGCTTCTTTCTTAGAACAACACGCCTGTGGAATTGTCTTCCGTTTTCCTGCTTTCCACTGACTACAATATGGTTGTCTACAAGTCTAACGTAAATAAGTTTCTGATTAGCTGTTCCATGTAATTTATAAAATTTACCAAATTTTCATTACTAATGATTACTATATTGTCCGATTTCTTCTGTACACTCTTAAACCCTTATTCTTGAGTGGCCTCTTGGCCTTGACAATGTGGTAATGCCTATGTAAAAAAATCTGGAAAACAGGCAAACAGAACAGATTTCTACAGGCGTGTAGTTCTAAGAAGATCTGTTCATGGGATCCACGACTAGATGAAGGCACATACCAGAGGGTGGGAATTTATTGATAGTGGTTTTTACTAGGGGAATATTTGTCGTGAAAATTTGACGAGGGGGAACATAACTTGGAGCTCAGACGAGCAATAGCCATGAAAATAATTATAAAGCAAAGACAAGCTCGCAACGTATGTTTTGTGGGAGAGAGTTTGCGGGGAAGAAAAAAGTGTTCGCCCCTAAGCTACAAAGTCCATTTTGAACTCTTTCAAGGCAGGATAAGAGGGGGTTACTATTATTTAAGAGCATATCTGAGAAAATTGGGCACATCCTATCTGCTCATCTTTCGGCTAACATTCAAATCTGCTGTGACTTCAATGCCAATAATGTGGAATGGTTGATCCACTCAAATAACACCGATGACGAGGGGAGGTTTTGTCATGATTTTGCCATTGCTTATGACCTCACTCAGATTGTTTACCCCCCCCCGTGTGCCCGATTCACCTGGTCAATATGCAAGCCTTATATACCTTTTACTCACAGCTTCCTATGAGCTGTGTTCATGTTCCGTTCTATCTCCTCTGGGATACTCTGACCACTCGGTTGTAGCAGTTAAGATAAACATGAATTGTAATAATTCTTCAGACGCACCTCTCAACCGTACTGTATATCGATACTCTATGGCTGCCTGGGATAGCCTCCGTATATTCATATCTGGCCTACCTCCGCATTTCAGTTTAAAAAGGGTGTGCCCTCTTTAGTATTAGACCTGACCGTATTATAGGAATAGCCCGATTCATACCATCTAAAATGTTCCAACAAAAACCTAACAGCCAACCATGTTTCTCCCCTGAATGTGCGTCTGCCATCGGGCACAGGCATCGCTTTTTCCATAGCTACCAACGTAATAGATTACTGAGACTAAAGCTTCTTTAAGGACTGCAATCAACCACTGCAAAAGAGTAATAACACATGCAAGAGAGCTATATGCTCAGTCTTTTTAATCCAAAGTAGCTGAGCAGCGGCTTGGTTCCCACCAGTTCTGGCAAATAGCAACCAGGATCTTGAAAAGAAGTGTGGGTTCTATCCCAAATATAATCATCCTAAGCATCAGACAAGGCCAGATTATTGGCCAATAACTTTGCAGCTAATTGTACACTATGCGACAATGATCATCGACTCCCTTTATTTCCTCCTATAACAGACAACACGCTATGCAACATAAAAATCAAGAAACCTGATTCAAGTAAAGCAACCGGCTATGATGGCATTGCAGGTACAGTGCTCAAAAAGCTCCAACCAGAACTTGCCCACATACTTACAAAACTGTTTAAGCGTTGCCTTAAGGAGAAGTGCTTTCCAACACCCCGGACAACCGCATCAGTAGGCCCTGTATTTTAAAATTCGGGTGAAAAGTCATCCCCCTCTCAGTACTAAGTAATACCAATAAGACTCCTTTGTGTCATGAGTAAGTTGTTGGAATCCATATTAAATAAAGAAGTAGTCAACCACCTCAACAGAAAAAAAACCGTTTTAGTGACATGCAATATGGTTTCCGCTCTGTGAGGTCTACAGAAGATGTCGTAACGGTTATATCACATAGGATTAGTAAATCTCTTGACAAAGGGTTCCTTTCCAGGGCAATTGCTCTTGACATATCGAAGGCCTTCGATAAGGTATGGCATAAAGACCTAGTTCACAATATTTCCAGCTACGGTATTACTGG
Source organism: Euprymna scolopes (assembly GCF_053919585.1). Lineage (NCBI taxonomy): Eukaryota > Metazoa > Mollusca > Cephalopoda > Sepiida > Sepiolidae > Euprymna > Euprymna scolopes. Next base: position 148,304,057 of record NC_136485.1, read on the forward strand.
AAATGTTTTCTCAATCATTAAATAATTTCTCTCCGATAAGTTCATAAAAGTAGGGGTTGATGGGCAGAAATCAAGGGGCCACAGTATAAATGCTGGAGTCCCCTAGGGGTCCATACTGGGTCCAACTCTCTTCCTGATCTACATCAATGATCTCCCAAAACACATACTTAAATCATTCGTTGACACCTATGCTGATGACACGACCATCTATTGCAACACATCAAGGGCCGTAAATGTCTTCTCTAATTCTCTCTCCTCTGATCTTGAGCACGTGGTACAATGGGGGAAGAGGTGGCTGGTCACTTTTAATGCATCCAAAATCAAGCTTCTATCTATATATCATCAACGCTCAGATCGCCATCTGGCATCAATTGAAATGGATGGCTCTCGTCTTGGAGGGGCTCCATGTTTTGACAAGCTTCTGGGTTTGACCTTTACTCCTCATCTGAAATGGAACACATACATCCAATATGTTGCCAAGGGCGCTGGGAGAATGGTGGGATCCTTCTACCGCTCCAGAAGATATCTCACTACTGATGCTATTCTATATCTGTATAAAAGCGAAGTACGTCCAAGGGTGGAATACTGTGCCACATCTTGACAGGAGCTGCTAAAAACAGAAAAAGCCTATCCTGCCTTGACAGAGTACAAAATAGATTTCTTGGCGTATTGGGGGTGCCCTTTTCTCTTCCCTGCAACCTCTCTCTCACAGAAAAGACGTTGCGAGCCTGTCTTTGTTTTATCGTTATTTCAATAGCAGGTGCTCGTCTGAGCTCCGATCCCTCATCCCCCCTTTCCAATCTTTCACGAGAAACCCCCGTCTTGCTGAAACTACTGCCAATAATTTTCCCCACTCTTTATCTGTGTCTAAATCCAAACGTAGATCCCATGAGCAAAGCTTCTTCCTTAGAACTGGACGCCAGTGGAACTCTCTGTCGCTTGCCTCTTTCCCACTAGACTGCAACTTTTACGTCTTCAAGTCCAACATAAACAAACTCCGGACAAACCGCCCCCTTAAGTAAGACACTCTATCAAAACCCCCAATACTAATGAATACTACCATACTATCTCATTGATTATTGTACACGCAATAACGCTTATCCCTGAGTTGCCCTCGGGCCTTGATAAGCTATGCGCCCCATATAAAAAAGTTATTTCCCAGATGTAGCAAGAGTTCTCAATCATTAGCCGTGCATGGCTTTCATACAGGAAGAGAATTGTATCAAGAGTGAGATATCTTCTGGAGCGGTAGAAGACCCCTACCATTTTTAATAGAGGTATTGCAACGGATTGGATGGATGTGCTCCATTTAAGATTGGGAGAAAAGTTCAAGCCAAGAAGCTTGGCAAAACATGCAGCCTTCTAAAGAAGAAAATCAGTCATTGGTTTCAAGTGACGTCAGATGAAGATCTGAGCGGTTATGATGTAAAGATAGAAGTTTGATTTTCCATGCAGTAAAAATAACCATTTATCTCTTTCTCCATTGTACCACGTGATCAAAGAGAGAGAGATAGAGAAAGAGAGAGAGAGAGAGAGTCAACGAGAACTATGTCATTTACGGCCTTTGATGTGTTGCCAGAGATGTTAGTGTCGTCAGCATAAATTTCAACGAATGATCTTATCCTATTATTTGGAAGATCATTGATGTAGATCAGCAAGAGAGTTGGGCTGAAGATGTACCCATCGAGACCCCAGCATTCACACTGTGCGCTTCTGATTTCTGCCCATCAATTACTAATCTCATGAATCCATCCGACAGAAACGTTGTAATAATTGAGAATACATCTCCATCTACCTCATGGCTGTTTATCTAAAGAAGTAGACCTTTATGCCATACCCTATCAAAGTCAAGAGCAAATTCCCTAGAAGGAAAGTCTCTGTCAAGAGATTCGTTAATTCCCATAGACATAACCTTTGCATGTTACTAAGAACATTCTTTTGTATTGTGGCTCACTACTATTTTTTATTAAGAATCCGGCAACTTACTCCTGACGCACCAGAGACTAATTGGTATGTGCTGAGAGGAAGATGACTGATTACCCGAATTCTCAGATACTAGGCATACTGATCAGGTTTTCCAGATCGTTGGGAAGCAATTCCCATTAAGACAACGCCTAAACAGCTCTGTAAATACGGAAGTTAGTTCTGGTTGAAGCTCTTTCAGAACTATAATTGGAATGCCGGAAGGGCCAGTTGATTTAATGGGATCATTATTTTTTTACTAGCTTGGCAAGGTAACATGCAGATTGTTATATGTCGCATGCTACAAATTTTGCGTTTGAAATGTACATTAGGACTGTTTTATATTAGTTGGCATCTGACTCTTTTCAACACATGTAACAACCTTCTTCCTGCTATTAAATGATCTAATTTTTCACTGAAAAAGCTTGATCGCAGATTATAGGAACGTGCCCTCATAGCTTTGGAGTAAAAGAATACTGTTTCGGGCTTAGAAATTAATAATATTTCCTAAAGAATATATATATTGATTTCGACGGGGGTAAAATATGTTTCGACTGGGGAAAATATGTATCAGTCCGGGTCGTAAATATATGATTAAATAATCGACAAATTAATTTGGAATTGATTTTTTAATAAAGCAGAGATGTTGAAATCCAAACAGTCATGTAATAGAAATGCAATGCTCAAAATAAGAATATACGTCGTATACTCACCATACTAACCATATACGCTTTACAAGAAAATACAAAGAAATCTAGAAAACTATGCCATGGAGATACGCGTAACATGCATGCGATATAAAGCGTACGGTTAAATCATTGCAATTGCCAAGCCACTGCAAAGAAAAAGGGGTCTCTCCCCAGTGACTAAAATCTACTAACGCCTAAAACTATGATTACATATATACAGCTACCATTCGCTCATGCATAGGTTATTGTTGTAATATTTGGCCTGGGGCATCTGTTACTAGCCACTCTCTCCTCGACATTGTTCAAAGAGTGTCGCCAACCTGTGAGGTCTTAAACCGGCATCTAAGCATCACCCTTTGTCCCATCCATGAAATGTTGCAGCGCTCTTCCTTTAATACAAGTATTTTAATTTTGTGTGTCTTACGAACTACAAGCCCTGGTACGTCCTCGACATAAATATCTTCGACAAACTCGACAAGAAACTAAATCCCACCTCTTCACAGTAATCACCGGTTTGTGTAAGAAAGCCTTCTACTCAGGCAGATGTTCAAATGTAATATGAAAAAACATCTTCCTGTTCATCTCCATTCATAATATCCCTGTTACTTATGTCCACGAGAGGTAGTTTCCTTCTTCTTAATTGCGCTGAGCCTTGTTTGGGATGAAAACTGAATTTAAGAAAAAAATGCGCAGCTGGCGTAGGCAGTGCTTCGCTGTGAGAACAGATACTGATCTACAACATGTATCTGTAAACTAAGATGTTATATCGAGTTACGATGAAAAAACATTCCTCGATACCCAGGTTTATTAAATGAGTATTTCACGGGCTATTATTAACGTAGTGTTTAAATAACAATACTGTCTATTTTAAGCAAGACAAACCTTTAAACAAAATATCGAGGGGACTGAAAATATTAGCGATTTGCTGTTTTCCGAAATACTTACTGAATATTTCCACTAGCGATCAAAATGATCGGTAAAATAAAACTAGTGGTACAGAGTATAAAAATTGATTGATTAAAGCGGTCAGTATATATATATATATATATATATATATATATATATATATATATATATATGTATATATATAATTTACTATATAGTTTGTAGTAAAGCCAATATAGAGAGTATGGTGAGTAAAAGGGATGTATTATTACTTGACCATTGTATTTCTCATATATGACTGTTTGCATTTCAACATCTCTGCGGTATTACAAAATCAATTCAAAATTATTTTGTCGATTATTATTATTAAATCATATATTTACAACCAGAAACTGATACCTATTTTACCCCAGTCGAAATCAATATCTCTCCTTTAGGAAATATTCATATAATATATATAATATATAAACACTAACATAATAAAACTCCTGACCGAAAAACCATACGGATTTAGGCAAGACCGTTCAACATCTTTACTGTAATCTCTAAACGTATATACCGTTCACTGGACAAAGCAGACGGCAACCCTCGGTATATCCAAGGCTTTTGACAGGGTATGACACGATGATTTTCTAAGGAAAATTAGATTACTGGAAGAATACATGATGTAATTAATCCTTCTGAATTAAGAGAGACATCCAAGTTGCTCTCGACAGTCGTACATCTAAAATATATGATATAAATGCGGGAGTACCTTAAGGGTCAATCCTTGCACATTTATATTTCTGATATCCATAAATGACCGCCCTGATAAAATTGTTTCGGAGTTGGCTATATTTGCTGATGACATCATCTTATTATAGGCACACGGACAAAACAAATAAACATATATGCAAGGAAATAGCAGAAACACTAGAGTTTGACATCCAATCCGTAGATGAATGGGGACAAAAATGAATGGTCACATTCAATGCTGCCAGGACTAAGCTTGCTGCTTTCAATAACTAAAATAAACCGACTTTACAACCAATAGCAATGGGGAAGGCCACATTAATTGAAAGCACTTCCTTTAAACTCCTAGACCTAACTTTTGCAGCGAACATAAACTGGAAAATATATTTTGAGAGCAGTGCCAACGCTGCTGCAAAGAAGCTGCGCTCTCTCTACTGTGCTAGAAAATTACTTACGCCTGAAGGTATCATGCACCTCAATAAGGCCCCCCTATTTTCCTATGTCTTGAGCAGTGTTGTAACCTTTGGCCTGAAGCATCTGCTGCATGTCTCTCACTCCTTGACAACGTTCAAAAGATAGTCGCTAACCTGATACGTCCTGAACTGCCATCAAGTCTGCAGCCTCTGTCCGATCGACGAAATGTTGCATCCCTCTGCCTGTTCTATAAATACTTTAATGGTGAATGATCTGACGAACTACAAGCACTTGTACCTCCTGGACGTGACTACCCCCTACACCCGACAAGCAACTAATCCCCACCTGTTTATTCGAGATATCCCTAGGTGTAAGGAAGCCTCCTACTCACATAGATTATTCCCCAGAACTGCAATACTTTTGAACGCCCTTCATGGATTCTACTTTCCCAGCTGTACCGATATGCAGAAGTTTAAGTGTAATGTTAACAAACATCGTGCTACTAATCCCATAAATAATGCCCCTGCAACTTATATTCTATATAGTAGCCCTTTCCTTCAAAGTTATACTGTTCCTTGTTTGGAGTGAAAATTGATGATGATGATGATGATATATATATATATGTATATATGTTTATATATATATATATATATATATATATGTATATATATATATATATATATATATATATATATATATACGAGCACAAAATTTATAAAACATGTTAAAAAACCCATGAAAAATAGTTAAAAACACATTTAATCTGAAAAGGAAACATTTGATATGTGGATAGTCTTTAATCAGCGGAGTTTCGAATAAACAATTTCCTTCTCATCAGAGGGTAGGAATTAGGAAAATACTGGATCGTATTTTACATACAAAAGTATTTGATGAAACAACAAGTAAGTCAAAGATCTTACTTGATAACAAAAAAGTGAAACAGAGGCAATATGGTGAAGAAAAGGGTGATTACACGTGAATGGATAGTCTGGTGAAAGATAAATAATCAAATAACGGTAAAATCGAAAATATAACTCCAATAAAGTTAATTGAATTCCCATTTGCACAAGGAAAATCTCAGGAAATCCCGTAATTGGAAGATCGTCCAAAATAATCCTAAGGCCGGAATTCGATGGAATAATTCACAAATATGTACAAGGGAAAAGGGGGAAATTCCAATAATATTAATAAAAGAAGAAAAATGTTTATTCTAAATATATATATATATATATATATATATATATATATATATATATATATATATAAGGAATGGTTGTGCATATAGATATTTATATACATATACGTATGGATTAATATATATATATATATATATATATATATATATATATACATTCATAACTTATATGTATATATATTTAAGTAGTATGTACAGTTATTATTGAAAAACAAATTCGAAAGGAAATGTTTTTAAAAACAATAGGAAAATAAGTACATCAGCTCAGATGTATTTATTCTAAAACAAATTTTACGTTAATATTACAAACTCCGTCCGATTAATTCATTTTTACCTTCTATAGTTTAGATATTAAAAATTAAAACTTATTTAGCTGGTGCTGAAGCTAATCTTAAGGTATTTTATCTCGTGCTTTGTGTATGATGGTGGAATGGTTGGTTAAAATTCAAAATCTAATATAAATTAATGCGGAATATTAACATTTTAATGCAAATTGAGACTTTATTGTTAACTGGAGAAACATCAAACCATTTCTGAAATAAATGCATGTAAAAATTTTAACCAAATCAAAATCTTTTTGTTAAGGAAATATAAGTTTTTTCACTTAATGTTACATGTCGTGGAATATAACGTTAGATAGTTATTAAGATGTTGGTCATATCAACAAGGCTTATTAATTAATAGAGAATTATTACATTATTTGCTACAGGTATAGGGTCATCGTTGTAAGCACACCATACAATAACACTAAAAAATTAAAACATTTAATCAACACAAATAACGCATTTGTTTGTTATATTTTCAAATTGCAAAATGTTGAATTATTAATTTTCCCATTAAGCAGAGTAAAGAGAATATTTCTTTTTCTACAAATATGTTTTAAATTCGTCATAGTACGTTTATTATATTGCGTTCATTATATTCAATCTATAACTGAGAAAGTTAGTATATTAAGTATTTTTACAATTTAGAAAAATCCCTACGTATACTATTAAAAAATTAGATTAACCTTTTATTTTCTCAAGCTTTCGTGTGGGTTTTTGTCAACACATATAATAATAATAATAATAATAATAATAATAATAATAATAATAATAATAATAATAATATTAACATCATCATCATCATCATCAGAACCATCAGCAGCAGCATCACCATTATTATTATTATTATTATTATTATTTGATTCTCCTCGTCCTAAATTTATATTGTTCATCTTAATGTATAGAATTAATAGCAAAAAAAGGTTTCATTACTGTCATCTTCCCAAATGACTCGAAAATTGTCTAGATTTGGTGTCAATATATTGACACAGCATATGATTAAATATGTCCCTAAATACCACAGGAATCTGAAATAATTGTTCTTTATAATGTAGAATAAAGAACCTTATTTTAAACTGTATATGATTTATATTCCATTATAAGAGAAATGTTGCTTTATATGGCAAAATGTTTGTATTTTAAATGTTCAGAACAGTAAGAAGTCAGTGTAGATTTTAGTTAATTGGGAAACTTCTATCTGTGCTTCTAAACAACTTTAAACAAGAACTGTGTTTGGTTAACTTGGAAAGTAATTGATGAGTTGAAATCTTGTATATAATCAGCACTGATTCTACTGCATCATGTAGTAATTTTATCTGTTTAAGAACATTAGCATAATACTGTTTAGATTGCTATGATGCTGGATAAAATTTAAGAAATTCTGGTAATATTCCAAGTGCAGCAATAAACGTTTTCGTGTTGCAGGGAAATATTCTTGATGAACCACTTTCAAGTTAGATTCAGTTATAAAGGTTTTCCTGGGTATCGCTGAGCTTTGTAACTCAATTTGGCAACCATAAACTGCTTTGTGTTATTATTACCTTGGTCATAAAAAAATGCTAAGCCTGGAAGTTTTCATAAATATATACGTGAGGTGTAAACACTTTCAATGTTGCATTAGAAACAACTCTGTTGATGAGTTGGTAGTTCTCAAATGTCTATAATCAAAATACCTCATTTCCTTGAGCACTAGCTGCTGAGTGACAAGTATACCAGACCTGTGCATATACTTGGACATAGAATAAATTGAACTGCCGCTGACCGTCTATTTCATTTTAGACAACGTGAACTGAGATTGTATATTTATACAGTAGATGTCTTATGTCATAAACCGCGCTAAATGACAGAAACCTGTCTTCCGTCCTTCTAACCTTCAAAATGTCTGGTCTTCAAACAATAATAGTGTCAGCGGTAGGAATTATTTGTCATAAACATGTTACTGGTACACCTGGAGCTGTACGCGTACAAATGCAATGGGTTTATTTTATTTTTGAATACTGGAAATTTTGTTCTCCCTAATTCTCTGGTATTAAGGAGTTTTAATGGTGCAACCTACTTGTGGACATCACGGAAAAGTTTATTCTGTGGTTCGCTTGTTGAACCCTTCAGGAGAACTTCAAATGCGTTTGCAGGTAGCTGTACATAAATGTGATTACGGCAAAGGAATATGAGAAGTTGGCGTCATTGTTTCTGTTTAAACAGTGTCCTTGCACCAGAATGATTGCCTTTGTTGTCAGCGGTTCTATCAAATTACATTGATGTAGGTCAGTTAATAATGTAATATTTTTTTTTACTAATGTTCACACGTTACAAAGCATATCGCTATCTGGTCGCAAGTGGCCACTATTTGTCTAGGAATGATTAATACGATATTTGTTAATATAACATTTTAACTCCTTCATATCAGTACAGGCGGGGAAGCAGACAGCAGGAAGACGAATTTAAACAACTAGCACTTCGAGGGAAGAAACTATTAGATGAGACAGCTTTCTGGCACTTAAAGTTTTATACTCTAAATTGGAACTGACTCACCGATTTCTGAGAAAGACGTGGACATAAACTAAGGAATATAAAGTGTCTGATAATAAACAAATAGATGTGAAGTAGCAAACAATGAATCTTTAGGTATTTTAAGATCGAGCCTTTTAGATTTGACAATGACAAGAGAAACCTACAGATTTGATATTAACAATACAAATCTATAGATTACAAGAGACGGGCAGCTTCTGGGTTGCCAGGGATGGGAATGTCTTCAGATACCAACAGAGAATACAGTTAGTTGACATAGATCTATCAGTTGCGACGCATCAAACTGATAGCGACATATATGGACAATGTTTAGAGTTGCCTGCGGAACCGAGAAAGAGACGAATTGCGACTAACATACGATAATAACTTTGGTTGTACGCGAGGGTTGGACTATTGTTTCACACACACCCAGATTTCAACTGATATGTATGTGAATCATTGCCGTTATGTTTTTCGTGTATTTTTAACATTTCTACTTTGTGAAACGACGTGTGTTTCCTTCGACAGTCGCCAGCAAGAAAATAACGATCCGGCCATAAGAACAGCGAGCGAAAAACCACGGCACACGATGTTGGAAGTCGGCGATATTTTGGGGTCGCACAAGTCTGGTCACATGGGACAATAACAGTAAAGACCGTAGAGCTTATTGCTAGTCGGATTTGTCAGGGACTTGACTCATACTATCATGTCTCATTCCCCAACATTAGGGGCCAACGTTCTAATCTTTCAGAGGTTAAAACGCGTTTTTAGGAAACTAAACCAGTCCTATTGTTTCTAAGCGAAACAGGCATTTGGACAGACGATTTTACTAGAGGAGTTTGTAATTAAAGGATGCTCTAACTTAACTTCAAAGTCCTACGCCCAATATCGCCATGGGCATGGAATATGTGCCTATATTAAAGATGGCTTTCCATGTGGTAGGGGCATCTCCAGAGAATATCCTAGCATACCGTATATGTGTTTCCGGGTTAGACTTGCTGTTACTACTGCATTCATATTTACTCTCTGTCACCCCCACAACAGCGTAAATTCTATCTTTAAAAGAACTATGTTCAGGCTCCGTTCTGTTTCCTCTTGGATCTTCTGACCATTATGGTGTATCAAATAAGATAAAAATGAAATGTAACACGTCCTCAGACAACTCTCCATCGTACAGTACCTCGATACACTATGGCTGACTGTATATCAGATCAACCTTTTCCTCGTTTAAAAATGGTGTTTCTTCTATTGTATAAGACCTGACGGAATGGTTAATTATAGGTATATACCTTTTCTTACTCTCGAAAATATTTCAGCAAAAACCTAACAGACCACCATGGTTCTCTCCAGAATCTGCTGATGACATTTCGCACAGAAATCGCTTCTTTTATTACTTCCAACGTAATAGATGTATGGAGATTAAAGCCGCTTCCAAGACTGCCAGCAACAACTGTAAGAAGGTAATAAAGCACGCAAGAGTGGTGTATGCTCAATCCGTCAAGTCCAAAGTAGCTCAGATCCGGCTCAGTTGCCACCAGTTTTGGCAAATAGCAAACAGAATGCTGAACAGAAGCGTGTGCTCTCTCCCAAGTATCATCAAGGACCTGAGGTAATCTCGGAAGTATCAGAAAAAGCCAAACACTTTGACACGTACTTTGCAGCTTATTCTACCCTCTGCAACTAAGGCCGCCAACCTCAAATACTTCCTCCTATATGAGAAAACACGCTAGGTTATATACAAATATATGTACGTAATGTTGCCAAGCTAATCGAAAACCTTGATTCAAGTATAGCAACCGGCCCTCGCGGTATTCAGTTACAGTACTCAAACAAACTCTAACCAGAACTATCGCCCATACTTTAAAAAAAAAACTGTTTAAACGTTGTCTTAGAGAGAATTGCTTCCCATCACCCTGGAAAATCTCATCAGTATGCCCTGTATTTAAGAATTCAGGTGATCGCTCATCTCCCTCTCAGTGCAGACCATATGTCTCCTGTGCGTCATGAGTGAGAATCTGTGTTATATAGAAAGTAATAAACCATCTCAGCAAAAATAAGATTTTTAGTGATGTTCTGTTAGATCTACAGCAGATTAGCTTACATAGGATTAGCGAATCTCTCGACGGAGGCAATCTTTCTAAGGCAATGGCTATTGACATATCAAATACCTTCTACAGGGTACGGTATAAATGTTTACTTCATAAGATCTCCAGCTATGGTATAGCTGGAAATGTATTCTCAATTATCACATAATTTCTGTCTGATAGGTTCATAAGAGTAGTAGTTTATGGAAAAAATCAGGAGTGGTTGGTTACTTTTAATGACTCCAAAAACAAGATCCTCTCTTTATATCGTCAACGTTCTGATCCAATCTGGAATCAATTGAAATTAATAGGTCGCGTTTTGCGGAGGCGTAATGTTTTGACAAACTTCTGGGTTTGAGCTTTACTCTTGACATGAAATGGAACGCGTACATCACATCTGATGCCAGAAGCGCTGGAAAAATTGTTGGAGCCTTCTATCCATCCTAAATATCTCACTGTGTGATGCAATTCTCTATTTCTATAAGAGCCAAGTACATCCAAAGATGTAGTACTGTTGACATTTCGGCTAGAGCTTCTTGAAAGGAGGCCATGCCTTGATAAAGTTCAGAATAGACATCATTGCTTCGTAGGACATGCCCTTTTCTCTTCCCTGCAATATCTATCTCACAGAAGAGATGTTGCGAGTTTTTCTCTGCTTTATCTGTAGTTTCGTAGCAAGTCATCGACTGAACATCGATCCATGTTCCCCCCTCGCCACACTTTCACAAGGAACACTGCTCTAGATGAAACCATTATCAATAATTCTCCTCACTTTTTATCTGTGCTTGCACCTAAACGTAGATTCCATGAAAAGAGCCTCTTTCTTAGAAGTGCACGCCTGTAAAAATGCCTTCTGTTTTCCTGCTTTCCAGCTGACTAAAATATGAGTGTCTTCAGGATCCACGTAAACAAGTTCTTGATGAGCCCTTCCAGTTAATTTAATTTCCATTATTAAGGATTACTATATTGTCCAATTGACTACTGAACAGTCTTAACCCTTATCCTCGAGTGGTCTCTGGGCCTGGATCAGTGGTGAATTTTCAGTGAAAAAAGAAAATTATTTGTTTATTTTCCTAATATAACGTTGTCGTTTGTTTTAAGCGCATTTGATGCGTATTTTATTTTATTCCAATTAAAACAACGTTTCTATATGAACTCTCATAGTTGACGTTATTTACGCGTTGCCTACGCGAAGTTAAAACATTTCAACATACAACCGCTAGAAAAAACCGCTAGAAAAAACCGCTAGAAACAACCGCTAAAAACAACGAGCTGCACTTTACTAACAGAAGAAAAAACAAAAAAAGAAAAAATATAACACGCTGAAGATGGACTATACCTCTGAAATATATTTGTGATCAATTTCAAACAAGTAAAATATCTGTTTATTTTCCTAATATTACGTTGTAGTTGGCTTTCCAGCGCACTTGATGTGTATTTTATATTATTCAAATTATAACGACGTTTCTATATGAACTCTCATCCTTGACGTTATTTTCGCGTTTCCTATGCATAATTCAAACATTTAAAAATACAACCGCTATAAACAAAGCGCGGTTCTTTCAAAACGGACTTATTTCTCAAAATTTACAAAGTGGTTATGAAAATTTAAAGGAAAAAAGAAACAAAACCACGCACTGAAGATTTAATATACCTATTAAAATATTTGTAATAAATTAGACACAAGTAACATATTGGTTTATTTTCCTAATATTGCGTTCTAGATGGCTTTCAAGCGTACTTGATGCGTATTTTATTTTATTCAAATAAAACAACGCTTCTATATTAACTCTCATATTTAACGTTTTTTCTCGCGTTGCTTACGCAGAGATAAAACATGGTATGTCATAAAGGCCTACATGACAAGATCTCCAACTACGGTATAACTGAAAATGTTCTCTCTATCATTAAATCATTTCTCTCTGATGGGCCCATATGAGTAGTGGTTGATGGACAAAAATCAGAGGCTTGCATTATTAAGGCTGTAGTCCCTCAATGGTTAATCCTGGGCCCAACTCTCTTCCTGATCTAAATCAATGATCTCTCTAAACACATGCTTAAATCATTCGTTGACAACTATGCTGATGACACGACCATCTATAGCAACACATCAAAGGCCGTAAATGACAAAGTTCTCTCTGATTCTCCATCCTCTGATCTTGAGCGCGTGGTACTGTGGGGGAAGAGGTGGTTGGTTACTTTTAATGCATCTAAAACCAACCTTCTATCTTTACATCATCAACGCTCTGATCCCCATCTTCCATCAATTGAAATGGATGGCTCTCGTCTAGGAGAATACCCATGTTTCGACAAGCTTCTGGGCTTGACCTTAACTCCTCATCTGAAATGGAGCACGCACATCAAGTCTGTTGCTAAGGTCGCTGGAAAGATAGTGGGATCCTTCTACCGCTCCAGTAGATATCTCACTACTGATGCCATTCTCTATCTATATAAAACCCAAGTATGTCCAAGGATGGAATACTGCTGTCATATCTGTGCAGGAGCTTCTCAAAACCGCCTATGCTGCATTGGCAGAGTACAAAATAGACTTCGGGGCTTAGTGGAGCTTGCCCTTTTCTCTTCCCTGCTACCTCCCTCCCATAGAAGAGACGTCGCGAGCCTATATTTGTTTTACCGTTATTTCCATTGCAGGTGCTCGTCTGAACTCCAATCAGTCGTCTTGCTGAATACACTGTCCAAAACTTTCGCCATTCTTTATCTATGCCTAAATCAAAATGTAGATTCCATGAACAAAGCTTCTTTCTTAGAACTGCACGCCTGTGGAACTCTGTTCGGTCTGCCTGCTTCAAACCTGACTACAACCTGAATGTATTCAAGTCCAACGTAAACAAATTCCTGATGAACCGCTCCCTTAAGTAGAAACTTTATTAACTCTTAACACTACCGTACTGTACTTACAATAAGCCTTATCCCTGAGTGGCTTCCGGGTCTTGATAAGTGGTGAACACCTTGTAAAAAAAAAACACTCGTGGCTTTTTACATACTTCTTTCTCCAAATTTACAAAAGAAAAACGGGGACAAAAGAAACAAAACAACACACTAAAGATGGAGTATACCCCTGATATATATTTGTTATTAATTTCAAATAAGTAAACCATTTGATTAGTTTCATAATATTACGTTATATTCTGCGTTCAACAGCACTTGGTGCGTATTTTATTTTATCCAAATTAATACCACGTGGTTATATGAACTCTGATCCTTGACGTTATTCTCCTATTGTCTAAGCAAATTCCAAGCATTTCAAAATGCAACCGCTAAAAACAACGCCCGGTTGTTTACAAACCTTGTTGTTTTCCAAATTTAAAACATAGCAACAAAACGAAAACGGGGGAAAAGCACACTGAAGATGTAATATGCTCTAGGTTATATTTGTGTATAATATTATACAAGTAAAATATGTGTTTATTTTCCTTATATTACGCTGTGTTTGGGTTTCAAACGCTATCGATGCGTTTTTATTTTATTTTATTCAAATTAAAACAACGTATCCATATGAAATCTCATCATTTACGTTATTCTCACGTTGCCTATGACAATTCCAAGCATTACAAAATACAACCACGAAAAAAAACAAAAACATACGGCTTCTTACAAAAAATACTTCTTTCTCCAAATTCACAAACTGATAATAAAAAAGAGGAAAAATTAATAAAAGAGTGAGTATACGTCTGAAATATATTTGTGATCAATTTCAACAAGTAAAATATTTTTATATTTTCATAATGTTACGTTGTCTATTGCTATCAAGCGAACTTCTTGCGTATTTTATTTTATTCAAATTAAAACCACGTTTCTATATGAATTCTTGTCCTTGCCGTTATTCCCGCGTGCCCCACGCACAGTTAAGACATTTCAAAATAGAAACCAGTCGCGGCTCTTTACCAGCGGACGTCTTCTTCTAAAGTTGAAACTTGGCCAATAAGAAGAAAAGGAAAAAAGAAACACACCTGCCTACTGAAGAGTGAGTATACTTCTAAAATACATTTGTGATGAACTTCAAACAAGTAAAATATGCGTGTATTTTCCTAATATTACGTTGTATTTTGCTTTCAAGCGCACTTGATGCGGATTTTTTAATTCAAATTAATACAACGTTTCTATATGAACTCTAAACCTTGACGTCATTCCCGCGTTGCCTACGCACAGTTCAAACATTTCAAAATACACCCGCTAGAAGCAACGCATAGCTCTTTACAAACATACTTCTTTCTTTAAATTTACATCATGGCAAGGAAGCAGTAAAAGGAAACAAAAAACAAAACAAAACAAAAGAACACACTGAAGATAGACTATACCTCTAAAGTATATTTGTGATGAATTTTAACATAAAATATGTGTTTATTTTTTAATATTATACTGTATTTGAATTTCAAGGTAAATGTATACGTTTTTTTTCATTCCAGTTAAACCAACGTGTCTATATTAACTCACCTCATTGACGTTATTCTCCGTTACTTATGCGCAATTCAAACATTTCCAAATACAACCACTAGTAACAACACTCGGCTCTTTTCAAACAGAGTTCTTCATCAAAATTTACAAAATCGCAAGGAAGAAGAAAAGAAAAACAGACACAAAACAACCAACTGGGGATGAAGTATACCTCTCTTATATTTTGTGTATATTTCATACGAGTAAGATATTTATATGTTTTCTTAATATTACGTTGTCTACGGCTTTCAAGAACACTTGAAACCTTTTGTTATTTTATTCCAATTAAAACAACCTTTCATATGGACTCTCATTATTGACGTAATTCCCGCGTTGCCTACGCAAATTTCAAATATTTCAAAATACAACGGCAAGAAAGAACGCACGGCTTCTTACAAACATATTTCTTTCTCCAAATTTGCAAAGTGGTAATTGAGAAAAAAAGGTGAAAAAGAAACAAAACAACACATTGAAGAGGAGTATATCTCTGTAATATATTTTGGTAAATTTTAAACAAATAAAATATTCATTTGCAAAATATTATTGTATTTGGCTTCAAATCGCACGTGAAGCGCTTTTATTTCATTCAAATAAAAAAAATGTCCATATGAACTCTTCTCATCATTTACGTTATTATTGCGTTGCATACACACAGTTCAAACATTTCAAATTACAACCGTTAGAAACATCGCGGGACTCTTTACGAACAGACTTCTTTTTTTTCCAAATTTACAACATGGCAAGAAGAAGAAAAAGAAAAAAAGAAACAAAACAAGACACTAAATATGGAGTATACCTTTGAATGTATTTGAGTATAATTTTAAAAAAAGTAAAATATGTGTTGTTTTTTTAAATAATATTACGTTGTATTTGGCTTTGTAGCGCAGTTGATGCGTTTTTTTATGAATAGTAACACATCTTTTTATATGCACTCTTATCCTTGACGTTATTCTAGCGTTGCCTACGCATTTCTCGAACATTTCAAAATACAAGCGCTTACAACAACGCGCGGCTCTGTACAAAAAATACTTCTTTCGAGAAATTTACAAAATAGCCAAAAATAAGATAAGGAAAAATAGAAACAAAACAACACACTGAAGATGGAGCATACCTCAGAAATATATTTGTGTTGAATTTCAAACACGTACTATATTTGTTTATTTTCTTTATAGAAGGTTGTATATGGCTTTCAAGCGCACGATTGGTTCTTTTACTATTTTATTCAAATTAAAACAACGTTTCTATATGAAATCTAATCTTTGACGTCCTTCTCGCGTTGCTTTCGCAGAGTGCAAATATTTTAAAATACAACCGCTAAAAACAACACACAATCCTTATCAAACAGATTTCTCACTCAAATGTACAGCGTTGTAAGTAAGGAGAAAAGAAAAAAAGGAAAAAAAAACATACAGAAAATGGAGTATACCCTTGAAATATATTTGTGATGAATTTAAAACGAATAAAATATGTGTTAATTTTCCTTTTATTACCTTGTATTTGGCACGAAAGCGAACTTAATGCATGTTTTATTTTATCTCAATTAAACCATTTCTATACGAATTCTCACCTTTGACTTTATTCTTGCCTTGCGCAATCACAGTTCAAACATTTCAAAATAGAAATCAGTCTCCGCTCTTTATCATCAGACTTCTTTTTCTCAAATTTACAACATGGCAGGGAAGAAGAAAAGGAAAAACACAACAACATACTGAAGACGGAGAATACGTCTGGTACACATTGGTGATAAATTTCAACCAAATAAAATATTTGTTTGTGTTCCTAATATTACGTTGTATTTTGCATTTACGCGCACTCGATAGTTTTTTTTTATTTATTCAAATAAAAACAATGTTTCTATATGAACTGTTATTCTTGACCTTCTTCTCGCGTTGCCTACGCATAGTTCAAAAATGTCAAACAACAACCGCTAGAAACAACGCGAGATTCTTTACAAACATACTTCATTTTTCAAATTTACAACACGTGGAGGAAGAAGAAAGGGAAACACCACAAAAACACACTGAAGATCGAGTATACCTCTAAAATATATTTGTTATACATTTCAAACAAGTAAAATATTTGTTTGTTTTGCTAATATTACGCTGTATTTTAATTGTTAGCGCCCTTTGGCTTTTAAACGCACTCGATACGTATTTTATTTTATTCTTAATGTATCGTTGTCAACGGCTGGTTGCCGATCACTACGTTCATCCTCTTAAAAAATCTCGTTGCCACCACGAAATTTATTAAACTATTATTGTTCGGTGCGTGCAGTAGTAGTTTTTATGCAACACACTTTGGTTATATCGCAAGCTTTGTCAGCAGATTTTTGACCTAGCTTGTATTAAAAATATATAAAGTGTGAATTTATTTTTTCGAGTTTGTATTAAACATTGTACCAAGCACCAATTGCTTTTTAAAACATTGTGATTTAAAGGTATCGATAGAAAGCAACACACTTGTTAAAAATGATATATAAATTAACGGCAGTTAACGAAATCTTATTTGGAAATAAACTGTACATTCTTCTCAACCTTATAGGTGACTATAATTTTTCGAAAGGTCATTGATTGTGCAAGTCAATTTTTTAAAATTGAACATTATATGTGATTTGTATGTTTAACTTATTTTTATAGTATTTTCTTTTAGATAATATTTGTGACCTTTTACTTGTAACTTGTCAATTATATTGTTGGCAAATAGTTTGTTTCATGCAGTATTTTTTATGTATTTTGATTAATTGAATACATATTTCGTGAAATAATTGTTTATGGTGTCTAACTTCGTTATTTTGTTGAACTTGTTTTGCTTACCTATATATGTTTGTTTAATATATCATGCATAACTGCATGATATGTCTAGACTGCTTCAAAAAATAAAATCGAACGTGCATCCGTTTTGTTGTAGTAAATCTGTTAGCACTTTTCTCCAATTAAGAATATGGTTGATGCAAATGTCAATATGACGAAATTTGTAAATGATAATTGTAAAAACCAAAACAAGTCGTCCTTCACCTTTGAATAAAGTCATCTGATTTTTACGATAACTTTGCTATCATCAATATTTTAACAGAAAACACTGCTCTTACTACAAAAAATAGCATGCTATTGTGTCTATGCTGACGATTGAAACAAGACTGACACGATTGAAACTATCAAATATCTATAAAAGCTGAACGTGGCTGACGATAAAATAACATAACACTTAAAAACTTGGCATTAAATTGACTTACAGATAAAAGAAATATATTACGTATACATCCATATCCTTTCACAGTTTACGGGGAAATTATGAACGTGATTTTGGGTGTGGCGCGTATTTTTTAAGTCTATGCTAAAAGCAAACACATTGGAACCGCATTTATCAAAATAGAAAAGGCATGAAATTGTGAAATGCATGGAAATCCATACAAACGCTTGTCTCACTTAAAAGATTAAGCTGACGTTGACCCAAGACAAACTTTGTGTAAAGACACATGAGATGTGGTGAATGCGATATATCCAACAGTAAAGAATATTACAAGCACATAGTTTTAACAAATATATTAATAAAATCAGTGACGATGATATTGTTCAGGTTAAAATAAGAAGAGGTATTGGAAATATAGCGTTATAATCAGAAACACTCATCAATTAAACTAGTACTCTATCACACTTTTCTCTCTTACACGCATGCATATTATATTCTATTTGCATCTCTGTGCATTTGTTTCATATACAGGGTTTTCAAAAATTCATATGGCTTACGCACAGATATATATATATATATATTCATATGTATATATATATATATATATATATATATATATATATATATAGTACAAGTAACGAGCTGTTTTAACAAATGATACATGGACATAAAACTTCAAGAACGTGCATGCCTGAATTACAAAGTGGTTTATATCAGTAAATATCTAGATTTAAGCTAATGAATACTTCCACGAAGAAAAACAGGGTGATTAGAATAGAGAATACTGCAGGAACATATGCCAAACAACTACGTGTTTGATAAGAGCATCTTACACTAATTGATGGCAAAATTGTTACGGACACTTATATACATTCCGAAAGGATTAAGATAACAACCAATGACTTATCTTGAACACCTTATCCTGCAATAAAGACATAGGGAAAATTGATCATTACTTATAGGAGTATGAGAAAATCACCATGGACTTTTGTTACTATGGCTAAGACAACCGCATATTCATTTCATTCTTTTTGAATCTCTAACGCGTATCCATTAATGTCTCCTACGCTTTTATATAGATAAATGTGGTTCTCGCTTAATTAACTGTGTCTAACTGTGTCGGATAAAGACTAAAGTTTCAAAACAATGGAAAGCATATTATTTTGGCATACCCATTCGTGACTTCATAAGGTGAAGCAGAAAATTCTTTTTACCGTCCCATTGACCTATATAAGTCTGCCAAGTACTAAGTGTGCGAATTAATGAATACAATACACTACAATGTAAAACAAATATTACAACATTTTGTTAAAACCGTTCTATTGATATAAGAAATCGTAAGAAAAATGAACGAAGTCGGTCCAAGAACTCTATTAAAATGAGTACATTTTAAACATAGATAAAATTATCATGCACCAAAAATAAACCTACAAAGAAGTTATCCTTTATAGATGATATTAAAATGGCTGCTTGACCGATTTGATAAGAAAAATAGAGAGCATAATTGATTTTAAAAATTTACATCAAATGACCTTCTATTATAGTTATACAGTCTAGTAATCATCCAGGGCTATATCTCATGTTCCGTAAATCCCAAGGCTCGAAATATCATATACAGCCAAGTACTGTTTTAAAAACAGATTTTAATATAAAGATGGCATGCTTTTAATGCAGAGGTTTACGACGTTCGGCAATCTCTTTAGAGTGCAACTATCCTATTTGTATTGGAATCAGTCAAACAGGATATCAACCATAGACATACTAATACCCTGCCCCTATACAGTTAGTGGTAACAGTACTTGCATTATATTTGGAAGTGTGTGTTTTAATTCAATAATGTTTCTATTGAAATAGAATTGCTATTTCTTCTGTTCATGAACGAGTTACTTATTGTTTCATATTTTCTAAAATACGTGAAAGCACGACCTCTTAGAGCTAAGATATAATCCAATGAACACAGAAATTAGGGTCGTGTAGTTCTACATTGTTCCGATTAAAACATTCATTGGAGTTTAGTAGAGCGACCTCCCTCGCTTAAGCGAAGACGGTGTTGATGTGAGATTGATGTAATTGTTGTCTAACAGTACTCAAACTCTCCATGGATAATAAGCGTTATGGGCCGAATACCGGGCGATAGTTGACGATCCTCCCTTCTTGCTGGTTGTTTTGTAAAAAAGATTAGTGTAATTTGGTCTCATTCATCTGCAGTAAGCCACAAGTTGACGATAGAAAAATTATTGTCTGGGGCAATTCCGTCCATTATAGGTAGTTTGATAAAATTCGCGCCCTTAGCTTACTATATTCCGAAAGAAAATGTTGAGTATAACCCGACCCCCCCACTTTTTTTTTTTACACGGTGGTCACCACTTATCAAGGACCGGAAGCCGCGCACGGATAAGTGTTATTGCAAGTACAGAACGTTAATGTGGAGATTTGATGAAGTGTTTACTTAAGCGGGCGGTTCATTAGGAATTTGTAAACGGTGGACTTGAAGACATCGAAGTTGTAGTCAGATGGGAAGCAGGCAGACGGAACAGAGTTCCACAGGCGTGCAATTCTAAGAAACAGCTTTGTTCATTGAATCTCCGTTTTGATTTAGGCACATATTAAGAGTGGGGGGAATGTTTCACAGTGGATTCAGCTAGACAGGTGTTTTTCGTGAAAGATTCGCGAGGGGGGACCAGAGGTTGGAGTTCAAACGAGAACCTGCCATGGAAATAACGATAAAACAAGGATATTATCCTACATGCACATATTAGTGATCGATCTGTTTCCCAGTAAAGGTTGGTTTTCGGCAAATTGATGTCATATAATTTAATGAGGTTTTCGTTATCATTGCATCAAAGTAAGCTAAATTAACGTTGATGTAGCCCTCATAAGTATACTTTAATATGGGATGCATTTTGTTGAGTAAAAGGAATATGTTTTTGTCTCCGCCTGATTATTAAATATATCATCTCCGTATCGAAAGTAGACAAACGTTTTTATTGGTTCAGATATTTTTTTTTCATATAAACCCACAAATATATTCTTATTATTGGTCAGAACCGATTGCCACATCATCTATTTGTGATGCATTATATTTCTGACACTGAATTAAACCGATCTTATGAGAAATTTCATTTATTCAGTAAATATATTTTCAAAAATAGGGGCACAAATGAATAATTTCCTAATATCACAACAGCACCTTAATTTATTGGCGCCTTTATAATTTTACATTAAATTAGCAAACTCAAATCATTTTTACGCAGTATTTTATATAATAATTCGCAAGTGGTTGTAAAATGTTAAAGATCCATTTTGCAACCTTGTGTTGTGCAGACTAACATAGAAAGAATAAGCCTGAAAAGAATATCCGTTTTATGGGTTTTATGTAAGGCATACAGCCTGGGGCGGGTAGAGGTCTGGTCTCTTTAGCTATGTCACAAGGGAGTACACCACTACTAATTTATCTTGAAATTTAGATTGTAAGGAAGCAGTGGAATCATGATTATTAACAGGACTTAATTTAATACATTTTTCAGTGTCATCAAGGATCACCGACATTTTATCAACATAATTATGATGATTTAGTGCCACCACTCCCAAGCCCTTATCCGGTCTAGTTATAACTAGATATGTATTATTTTCTATAGCCTTAATGACAGCAAAGTGTTTTTTGCGCCATTTACACTCAGAAAGGGATACTAGTGTACTCGCATATTTATGAGCCAGGTTATTAAATCTTGCTTTTAGGTCCCTTGCCTTGGTTTCAGAGACTCGTTGAAGCCTCATTGCCAGAGCATTACATATTTCAAATTATGAAAATTATTTCTTAAAATTTACCAGAAGGTGGCACACAAAATATATAAACCGTGATCCAGTACAAATACCTCAGCAGGAGACTGTTTTTTAGAACTAATTAAGGACATTTTTACCTGTATTTGAATTTGTTGACAAACCAAACTTTGTATGCATTAACTGCTGCAATTTTTTATTAAATTGAAGTGTAAGCTTTTTACGACCACGCTCTTGTAATATTGCTATATACCGCGAAAAACGCCCTATCACAGCAAGCAAGAACATACTTGGGTATAATGTGTTCAAAATGTTCTAGATAGAATGCTAAACATTTTGAATAAATGCATTCTGTATTTTATGTGCTAAAGGTAATTTCGTTTTTTTTATTTTCAATATAATATATGAAGGAGTTACATTATTTTTAACACAATACTGTAGAAATAGTAGTTCTTCTTGCGTTGACCTTATTTTACATTTTACCAGGGGAATAGAGTGTAATTTCCTAATTTAACCCGGATTGTACCGAGTCTCACGATATTTCATTATTTTGGGGTGGGTACAAAACTTTGTTATAGCTATGAAAAATAGAAGACTGTTTGTTTTTGTTGTATCTATGCTAAAAAGAAGGAGGAGGGAAACCATTTAATGAAAGTTTTTAATATATATATATATATATATATATATATATATATATGTTTTTCGTTCATTTATAATATACAATCAACATTCAAATGAATGATTTGACGATAATTACGGTTTTCAAAAGGCGAACAATTAAAATATACATCTGCCTCACTTAAAAGTGCTAGGTTTATTTATGGTGTATTTTACATTAAAAAAAAACAATAATTTTGCTGATGAGGAGACTTTGTATTTAAAAAAAAACTATATGTCAAAATTATTCTCCGTTACTTTATGTCTATCACAATGAAAACATCGTTTCCGAAACGATCGTACAAATTATTGACTTTGTTGTTGCTTCTTATGAAACAGATTTAAAAATTGTTATTCTAATTTACATTTTAAATTGGCAATCACATTACTATATATATATATATATATATATATATATATATATATATATATATATAATTATATGTTATGAAATTATATATTATTAAATTATAATATAAATTATATATATATATATATATTATTTATATATGAAATAAAACCAGCGACTCTAGTGACAGACTATTATAGAATTGCCTCGTTTTTGACGCATACCGAGTAAATTCTCTGAAGAGTGCAAGCAGATAAAGAAGACAAGGAAAAACTTCTGCTCAGTATCGTCAGAGATGACAGTAACATCAAACACATCCTATTGAGGAGGTTCTTCTCCCATTACAAGATGAAGTTGATCTCACTGACTATCTTGCTACCCACACTCTAGAGCACAACAGGGGATCCCCCAAACTGATCATCACAACTATTTATGGATACACTAAGAGCAACAAAGACCTGGTCTTTGAAGTAAATTACCATGAGAAAGCAGACAGGCTGCTGATTCACCAGGGTCTGCCATCTTCACTTCAAAACCCACCTGTTGCAAAGTTTGTATTTTTCTCCCCAGACACGAAGTTATAGTACGTATCATAGCAAACTATGGCCTATTGCTGAAGCACGTCCATTTCTATGACCTCTGGTGTTATACAAATTGCACCACTGTGGCGAGCTTAAGTTAAAGAAAGGCAAACGCTTTCCCAGCCGGAAACTGGGGGCGAAAACACAGGGAGGTTCACCCATATATGCAAGAAATCCTTGATGCAGATCTACCTCAAAGCAGATGGAGATGTTGGCAATGCTCTGCAAATCCTTATGGATGAAGCAGAATTGAGAGAGGGAATGCTGTCAAAACTGGAGTCCTTTTCATGTGCAGCTTACTCGCGAAATGGGATCACCATAAGAACAATCCCTGAACGGCAATAGCATCTGTTCTGCAAGCATAGGGCAGAAAGTGGCAGGCTCCCTCAAACACCTGGAGCTCCTAAGCAGCATATTATTAGAATCCATGTCCAAGCCAGTGTATGGACACAAGCAGTAATAGCTCTGCAGATTTCATAACTGGATCCCCTGGAATATGTGTACTTCAAACAATTGGATGACATCCTGAAATCACTGACCACAGAAAACTTCCAAACCCCTAAGGCAATCCTTCAGATGGTTACATGCACATATATATTTGACTGTTCTTCTTGCAGATTGTTTCTGCAGGTCTAAAGACTTAGCCTGTACTGACATGTGCCAGTGCAGCAGCAGTGCGAAAACGATACAGATTCCCAAGCTGTGATATATTAAAATGATGGTGATGATGATGTTGATGATGATTATGCATAGACTATGATTAAACATCTCATTGTGTTTACAATGGTTGCACAAATATTCAAAGTTTGCAGTTAAAGGCATTTCCATAAAAATAACTCTAATTTAGTATCTGATTAAATGTCAGAGTTGTTAAGATTTTTACCCATATGGTGGATTATGTGTTTCAATGGGGGGTTACAAAAGGTGAAATAATAATTGGACCGTTGACTTACTTGACACTGAAAATGTAGGTTTAACAGTTAAAACCAGTGCTCCAGCTTATTTAGAAGCCGAGATATTACAAAACGTACATCTTGCGGCGACCATTTTGACAATCAATATGGCTGCCATATCCACATCTGTGCAAATGCAAACATTGGTTTTCTGATTCCTGAGACAACAAATCTTTCCAAAAATCTATAGGTTTGCAAATCTCCAAGAAGTTCCCACAAAAGTTTAAATTGTGCCATTAGGAACCTGACTAATAGCTATGTCTAAGGATTAATTAGCTGAAAGTATTTCATTCAAATTCCCTGACTTATTGTTAACATGGAGCATGAGTTTCAACATATACCCAAAGAACACTGCTAGGGCTCTCTCGCTCTCTCTCTCTCTCTCTCTCTCTCTCTCTCTCTCTAGTGTGTTAAAAAGTACTTACACCTGTATATATCCTGTACATCTACTAGCCGCCAGTCTCCGATGTATGGAGTATTGTTGTCAATTTGGGCTGATGCACCTTTTACTAGTAGCTCGTTCTTCGACAGGGACCAACATAGAGTCGCGAAAATTCTAGGTTCTGAACTATCATCCAAGCTACAGCCTCTGTGTAATCAAGGAAATGTTGTATCCGTGTGCCTGTTTTTCAAATAGTTTAATTGTGGATGCTCTGAGGAACTACAGGCCTTCAGGACCCCTCGACGTATATACCAGCGATATACTTTACAATCATTAAAATACCACCCCTACACAGTAGGTATACCGAGAAAGAAAGCTTCCACTCTATTAGTTTCTTCCCCAGAAATGCTATACTCATATATATATATATATATATATATATATATATATATATATATATATATATATATATATATATATATATATATATATATATATATATACTCAAACCTTCACTCTACATGCGCCCAATCATACAAAGTTAATTAACATATTTAGTAATAGATAAACTACTATATTTTGTGTGTTGTTTTTATTTAAAACACACAAATTGTTTGAAGCGACTGGCGTGTACCCGTTAGAAACCAAACACCCTACTTCACCAAATAATCCAGACATGAACTAACCAATAAACATATATTTACTTGGAGTAAAAAAAGCGATTGTTTTTTTTTATTTCTTTAAATAATTAATAATAATAATGTAGTCTAATTGTTGAAAGAAATAATGAGAAGATTTGAAAATAGTTAAATGAATATTTTTTTACAGAAATACAGACAAGTAAGTTAATTGAGTAGAAACTCTACTCAACTTAAAACAATTAATGCTACGACTATCCCATTCGTAGAAGTAGATTCAGACTTACTGCATACTAAATCCTGCTTAGCGGAAAGCACGAGTCGATAATAAGAATCTGCGGGGGATCACCTTATCATCCACCCATTACACTTTTTCTTTCGTAAAACTGGATATTATTTCTTTCGTTCGAGTTAATTATTGGAGTATTAGTGTTTTCTTTCCAAACAGACCGCTGATGTTCTAATGTTGATTAAGAGGATCGAGAATGTGTGTCTCGAAAATTGAATCAGCCGGTTCCTCTCGGTCCTTGCACAATATATTCGCTGTCGCCAACTCTTTACTGATTGTATCTACATCCAAGAATAGGGTGTTGCTCCTATAGCTGCTGAAGATATCTCTCTCCCGGGACGAAATGTTTACTTGTATTTGTATCTGTATTGATAAGAGTTTGTCAAACACAGATCATTGCGGGCGAACGTAGTTTTTATAGTTGAGTTCACTGTAAGAGTGTTCGGATTAGATGTTTTTCTATACAGGTTTAGGAACTGTTTGAGCTACTCAGCCGTCGGTCTACCTTGAGCCTTACTCAGGGAATTTTTGGTGGATACTCGACACTTTCCACCTGTAGAGTGATATTGAGGAGTGGTGCCGAGTTGAACTTATCGCAAAAACTTTTTGAAATCTGCAAATGTGAATTTGGCGCCATCATCGTACAGGATGCTGTCTTACACCACGGAAACGTGAAAAACATTTATTTAAATATGTATTGCTGATTATGTTGTTGGCATATTGCACATTAATATTTTCGGTCTCTCAGTGGTGCTATCGACTACGATTAATCAATAATTGTCATGGAGGGAACATCCAAAGTCAGAGTGAATTCTTGGCCACGCTGATCAGTTTCGGCCAGGGTTTAAATAATATGTGAACTCCATTTGCATCTAGAGCGAAACATCTAATAAAATCGATCATCATAGATTATGTATTTGTTAGACAAATGGACGTTGCATCCCATTAAGGCTTTCATTCAATTTTTTTCCTTAGAATTCTTTTCTGGTGACATTTTTGAATTTCAACATTTTCGAGCGCGAATACTCCTTGGGCGTTGTTTTCTTCCATAATAGTCTTACATTTGATGTCACAAACGAGAGCGTATTTTTCTGCTTTAGGTAAGGGTGCTTATACTCTATATTTGCGTACCATCCTATATATTTCTCAATCAGACGACGTGCAGATATTATGGAATCCTCAAATGTGTCCCTTTTTTCATATAAGTCTTGAATACCATTAGCATAATCAATCTTTTTCAATTTCAGCTACTCCAATTTAAAGTTTTAATTTAGTAGAATAGTACACCATCTGAATAGTCTATTAGCAGTAGTCTTCGGTAAGCTTTTTTATCCGAAAATTGTACGACGAAAGATCGGGTACTGTTGCCACAGCTGGACACGAGCTTATTGAAGCAGCTCATCTTACCTTGACAGAGTTCAAAATAGATTTCGTATCGCGGTAGAGGATTCATCTTCTTTCTAACAGAAGAGATGGTGTGGGGCTGTTTTTGTTTTATCGTTATTTTCTTGAAAAGTGCGTGTGTGAGATTCAATCCAGGGCTCCTTTCTCTAAACATTCAGGAGAAACATTCGTTTGGCTTAAAACACTATCAATAATGTCTTTCACACTTTGTCTGTGCCTAAACCTAAATGTAGATTCGCGGGACAAAGCTTCTTTTATTACAACTTCACACCTATGGAACTCTCTCCCGTTTCCCTGCTTTTAAGCTACCTACAGTACGGTCGCCTTCAAGTCCAATGTAAACACGTTTTTGTGAGCCGCCCCCATTAAGAAATTCATTTTCAACATTTCCACCTCTAACGATATAAAAATATTACCCTGTGCAACTATACACACTTTAACACTTATTCTTCAGTGGCATCTCCGCCTTGATAAATTCTTCATTCTTTGCAAAATAATACATGTTGTTGGACGCACAAGGCATGCGATGTTTTATAGAAATCAGATAAAAGTGTTCCAGTCCTAGAAAGCATAAAAGTGATAGTATATTATCAGTAGCGGGCATGTTCCTTATGGTTTATGCTTTCTTTTGCGCGTCTTCCATTTTCCTCGATTGCGCACAGAAATCACTTTTTCCACTGTTTCAAACGTAATAGATGTATGGAAACTAAAGCCGCTTTCAGGACTGCCAGCAACCATTGTAAGAAAGTAATAAAGAGCGCAAGATGGTTGTATGATAAATCTGTTAAGTCCAAAGTAGCTGAGCAGCGGCTTGGTTCCCACAAGTTTTGGCAAATAGCAAACAGAATTCTGAACAGAAGTGTGCGCTCCATTCAACCTATCATCAATGGACCTGAGGTAATCTCGTCAGCATCAGACAAAGCCAAACTCTTTGTCAAGAACTTTGCAGCTAATTCTACCCTTTGCGATCAAGGCCGCCAACCCCCAATACTTCCCCCTGTATCTGAAAACACATTATGTGATATACGTATATCTGTACGTGATGTTGCCAAGCTAATCAAAAACCTTGATTCCAGTAAAGCAACTGGCCCGGACGGTATTCCAATTATTGTACTCAAAAAACTTCAACCTGAACTAGCGCCCATACTTACAACACTGTTTAAACGTTGTCTTAAGGAGAATAGTTTCCCATTCTCCCTGGAGAATTTCATCTGTATGCCCTGTATTTAAGAATTCAGGTGATCGCTCATCCCCCTCTCAGTACAGGCAAATAAGTCTCCTGTGCGTCATGAGTAAGTTGCTGTAATCTGTGTTAAATACAGAAGTAATCAACAATCTCAACAAAAATAACCTTCTTAGTGACACTCAATATGGTTTCCGTTCTGCTAGATCTACAGCAGTTGTGCTTACAGTTATATCTCACAGGATTACCAAATCTCTCGACGGAGGCAACCTTTCTAGGGCAATTGCTCTTGACATATCTAAGGCCTTTGATAGGGTATGGCATAAAGGTTCACTTCATAAGATCTCTAGCTATGGTATAGCTGGAAATGTCTTCTCAATTATTAAATCATTTCTTTCTGATAGGTTCATAAGAATAGTAGTTGAAACCCACAGTATTAATGCCGGTGTCCCTCAGGGATCCATCCTGGGCCAAACTCTTTTCCTGATCTACATTAATGATCTTCAAAATCACATCCTTAAATCATTTGTAGACATTTATGCTGACGACACTACCATTTATGGTAGCACATCTAAGACATTAAACGACCAAGTTCTCTCCAATTCTCTCTCCTCTGATCTTGAGCATGTAGTACAATGGGGAAAGGAGTGGCTGGTTACTTTTAATGCATCTAAAACCAAGCTTCTCTCTTTACATAATCAACATTCTTATCCACATCTGGCATCAATTGAAATGAATGGCTCTCGTCTTCAGGAGGCCTCAAGTTTTGACAAGCTTCTGGGCTTGACCATTACTCCTGATCTTAAATGGAACACGTCCATCAAATCTGTTGCCAAGGCCGCTGAAAAAATGGTGGGATCTTTCTATCGATCCAGTAGATATCTCACTGCTGATGCAATTCTCTATCTATATAAGAGCCAGGTACGTCCAAGGATGGAATACTGTTGCCACATCTGGGCAGGAGCTGCTAGAAAGGACTGGGCCTGCCTTGATAGAGTTCAAAATAGACTTCGCAGCCTCGTAGGAGATGCCCTTTTCTCTTCCTTGGAACCTCTATCTCACAGAAGAGATGTTGCGAGTTTGTCTCTGATGTATCGTTATTTTCATGGAAAGTGTTCGACTAAGCTTCAATCTATGGCCCCCCCTCGCCAAACTTTCACAAGAAACACTCGTCTAGCTGTAAACACTATCAATAATGCCCCCCATTCTTTATCTGTGCATAAACCTAAGCGTAGATTCCATGAACAAAGCTTTTTTTATTAGAACTGCACGCCTGTGGAATTGTCTTCCGTTTTCCTGCTTTCCGGCTGACTACAATATGGTTGTCTTCAAGTCTTACGTAAATAAGTTCTTGATGAGCCGTTCCATATAAGTCATCAAATTTAACAAAGGTTCATTACTAATGATTATTATATTTTCTAATTTCTACTGTACACTCTTTAGCCCTCAACCTTGAGTGGCCTCTTGGCCTTGATAATGAGTTGATACCTATGAAAAAAAAAAGAAAATATCCAAAGGTAGCAAGTTCTAATTGAATCGTCCCCCTAAGTAATCCAAGTTGTAAAATTCCCACTGTTTACTATGCTAAAATCACAATGACTAATGTATACCTATTAACCCTTATCCTCGAGTGGCCTCTGGGCCTTGATAAGTGGTGACACCCTTGTAAAAAAAAAAATTCGTGACCTGTGTACTTTATCTCGTTAAGGAGGAAGTCAAACTTGGCCTCTTTTACTTTACACTAGAAGTTTTCAATACTTTAAAAAAAATCTCATGTATATGTTTGGGTTCTCGTCTGCGAAATCTACTGAAAATAACGATGTTGTCCACGTAGGTGAATGCGAATTCGAATCAGCGTCGCATAGTATGCATGACCTGCTAGACGATCGCAGGGACGAGATTGACTACTAAAAATTGTAGAATCAACACTGTATTGATTCAGAGGATTTTAGAGTATTCCTTCAGGGCGGGGATCTGTAGATACTCATCAATTATATTCAGTTTAGAGTATATTAACAACCGTTGAGTTTGCTGAATACCCTTTCTCGTGTGGGGAAAGAATAGTGTTGAAATTTTAGAGCCGCCTTGAGACATGTGGAAAAATAAGCACAGAAACGAATGAGGTTTTGGTTGTCTTATCGTATCCGGAAGGTGTAACTCATTCACTGTTGCTTATTAACGATAGGATTGTAGCCCTTTTAGCCGATCTAGTTCCTTATCAATTTTCTCGACCCCGCAAACAAGCAATTCCCTTACGTTTTCGACACGGGTAGAGTGTTTTCCATTTGCTTCAAATATGGTTCTAGCATCAGTACATGTTTCTACTCCTGACAAAAAAAACTTCCAGAAAATTTTCATTTAACTCTTCATTAAATTGATGGTTTTCTTCCTTTTTGAATAATTTCCTTATCGGTTGGCCACACGGTAAACATTGCCCCAGCCAAGCTGTTTTGAAGAGAGTGTTGGGGTTATTTTTTGCACAAAACCCTTGTTTTGTTTGCTTTCATTGTATAATTGAATGATATAGCTCTCACTAAAATTTTATATGATCTCATGTAGCTGCCAGAACTACATTGTAATTCTCATCATCGTTGGTTTATTCAGCGTGATCCATGTTTGGATGATGCTGATTGACAGATTTAGATCAAAATCATGCTGAGGATGTAAAGGGGAGCTTAATTCCGCCGGTTTCTTCCCGATACAATATTTGATATCGCTTATTGCACCTTGTTATTATTTATGCTATTTCAGCAATATGCCGATTCGTTACCTTTCCGGATATGCACTTTGCATGTTTTATATCTGTAAAAACAATTTATAGACCAGTGATGTTTGCAGCAACAGCTGCACAACCTTGCGAGTGATATTGGTTTGGAGATTAGATGAACGCACCTTTTTTATATGCTCCAGTTTGCCCGAGAAATTACGCATTAGGTCTGTAACTTGTCCCTCGCACGTATTACACGCGTGCCTCTCCAATGCTTATTGACTCGTTCTTTACGCTGACTACGCGTTGGTAATCTGTACAAGGTTTTGCAGTGCTATTCCTTGTTTGCGTTCGAGTCTCATTACTGCGTTTCCTTTCTTTTTTTTTTTGAGGTGACAAGGCACTGAAGAAAATCAAACATATGAAAGCTTAGCCAAGGGAATGCCTTCATCGTGAGGCGGTTTACAATAAACGTGAAGGTGAAACATTCTTCCGCCCATGGTTTCACTATGAAAAAACTCCCATATTTTGTGTAAAATGTGCTGTATATGGGGCTAAATGGTTTGGATAACAGCTTGATTGCTTTGAAGAATTCTACTTAGCTCATCTTCTACGTTAGTATATATTAGACGAACTTACTATGCCCTGTGGTATTTAGTTTTCCGAAAAAGTAGGCGGCCATTTTGGCATTGCTCTACGTTTGGCAATACACACTGAAAAAGTTATCTCATCTCCTATGAAAAAAACAAAAACATATATAACGTGTTATCTGCTCCGGTACAGTGCTGTACATTTCAATGGGATTCATATCTCCTCCATAATATCTTGCCGCTGATGCTGTTTACATTTTTCTTTGTATAGTTGATTTTGTCAGATTCCTAACTGATCCTAGTTGAATTGCAGGATAAATGTTGTGGTTGCTTGAACTGTTATTGAAATTGCAACTGGTGTTGTCTATTTTGTTATTTACATTTTCTTCAGTATTTTGCTGGTAGTAGACCTGAAACATAAGTAACTATGATATAATAGCCTTGAACGTATCCACATAAAATATCTCACCACAGCGAACGTCATTTTATATTTTCTGTTTAACAATCGAAGGAAACAAATCAAAAGAAACATACCATTTCTACATTCCCTTTGTGTGTTTTAATGTGTTTCTTTTTATCAGTCAGGGGTACCGGGTATAAACATTGAAAGTCAATATACCAAGGGGGAACTTTTTTCAAAAATGATACAGTGGAAAACCTTGTCGTTTTTGCCCAATACACAAAGAATGGGGAAAACAGAGAATATTTGCATAAATTTTAGTATTCAACAAATAGTTCACTTACAATGAGAGATAAGAAAAATAAGAGTAAGCACTTCAAAACCCATGTGAAAACATCTAGAACAAATGAAATATCATGAGTCTAATTCCTATTTTTTCTCTCGTCCAAAACAGAAAATAATATGATAATTTGCCTAACACAAAACTTCTGTTTGGAATGAATTACCGTCAATGCAAACGAGAACCGAAATTAGGTGAATACTTTAAAAGTGGACAATTTTTCAACAGAATAAAAAAAAAGTAATGGACGCCAAAGGATCATTTAAACAAAAGCCTGTTTATTTTACGTTTTTTTCCAAAAGAGAAAAGAATGATGGTATTTACAATAAAAAGAATTTACTCAGTAAATGCATTTGCGTAAAGAATTTATCTTTCCCTTATTTTATCCGATTTTTCCTTTTCATGAGTTTTATGGTTCTCCGTTATCACATTTGCTGTGCAGCTTTCTCGAAAAAAAACCCAAAAAACAAACATTTTCCTCTCGAGCTAACACCAGCCAGATGGTTATTTTGTGAATTCTTCGCATAATGTATTTTCTAATTGTCGCTTATTATTATCTTTAGATTCAAATTAAGTTGTCACCAGGAGGGCTTGAAAACAGTGAAATAATTAATGTATTATCAAAAATACAGTTAGGTGAGAACTCAACACAACTGAAAAACGAGTATTGTTACGAATCTCTTCCTCTTAACATTGAGTATAAAGGAAAACGTGTGTATCAAAAGTGACGCCTACTTATCTTACATCATCGATCTTTAAAATAATATCTTCGATACCAGTACAAAATATTAAACTACACGTCTTCTCGTTTTCTAAATAATCTATCTCTTACCGTTCTGGCATGTCAGCACACTTATTTTAAAGAAAGTATGGCTTAATATAAATAAGGGAGATTTGTCGTTGAACATTCTTTACATTGGCTTTATATTTAAAAATACATCTAGGATTAGTTACACTTGCTGGAAGTGATATTACTAATCGTGTTTAATATCAGGAACAGACTCCGGCAAACCACCGTTTACTGCTAAAATTCGAAATGTTACTCTGTTGGTTTGACAATGTGTATGGGGTTATCAGCGTTTATGTTTTGTTTTGTTTTTGTTTGGTTGTATTTCCTCAAAATACAATTGGAACAATTTTGCTGTGAAAAACAATTAGCTATAAAAAGAGCTATGTTTGTTAATGCAGATCAGTACGGAACCAATTAAAAAATTACAAAGTTATTTTGTAAACGCTTCCACACAAAAAATAAACTATGTAGTTTTAAGTTCAATAGTTATGATTGGAGGCGTTGATGTGAGTAAATATTACAAGTTTTCTGGGCAGAACCGAAAAACCTTAAACTAGATACATTTAACTAATATCTGGCATGCATGTTGGTGATTAAGCGTACATGACAAGGGTGTGTGTTGAGTAATTTTGTGGTGTTGCTCCTGAATTACATGCTACAGTTATTAGAGTGGTGCTAAACTAATGCCGGTTTTTGACGAAGGTGAACATCAAAAATGACATTATTTGCACCATCCTAATATGAGTTATGACGAATAGTCAAACGAATAGTGCATGGACAAGAGGGAATGGACAAGAAATAAAGTTATATAGTCCTTATTACTTACTCTCCAAATATGATTTACACTGGCTCAATAAAAGAATTATTAAAATAATGTTAACGTTAAGATAAGCAGCTTTTTGTGAAATCCATGTCTTAAATAGTATACGGAAATTGTAGTCTCACGATTAGGGGGAAAGAGAGTGTATACTAGACGCCAGTAGCATTTATATTCATCTACCTATTCTTCGCCACAGTTCAGTTGTTACCTTGAAGCCCTCCAGCACAAACTGATATCGTTATATCATAACCTTATCATAGAAGTTATTAGGTCTTATAAATGAAAAAGAGAAGATTTGTTTCGATGGGCACATTCATACAAGAAAGACTGCAATGTCAATTACTATTATGTAGAGACATGGTAAGAACCTATATTTTGTAAAGACTCCTTAACCATCTGCCTGGTATGACTAATTTGGTACTAATAATCACAATCACGACCTTGCATATGCAGAAATAGCATCCAGAAAACGCATCGATAAAATGAAGAAAAAACAACAGAAACAGAAAATAAACCTGGATATGCCTGGTATACTTACCCGCTTATTCAAGTTTTTATAACTTAGTGATCAGCAAAAAAATATTCTGTAACTTAAAAGCAAAACGTTATCCGCAAGTACAATAGAAAATTGAAAATCTTCACATTACTAGCAAATAAAAAAAAAAAACTACGGTTGGGTTCAAACTAATTTTGTTATTAGACAAACGGCCCAACACAATAAATCGCATCATATCATTTGCGTTTAAGGAATAACGACAATGACATATTTTTTGCATGTGTATGACTGATTGATGGGAATTATACACTGATAATATAAGGATGTGTACAGCTTTATACAATACGCTGCTCGATTGGTTATATTGCAGTTTCTAAATTTTTAGTGTCCGAAGAATAGGACACAATAAACCTATGAACCAATAATAAAACAATCATTGACTGCTGTCGTAATATTGACATTTTCCAAGATCGAACAATTATCATCCTCGACTTAGAACATGCGACTATCTAAGCAATGATCGGTATTTTTTTATTTTTTCTATTATATAAGTGAGAATACTTAGAGAAAAAATGCGGGACCTTGGCGTTACAAACAGTGAATACTTTTCTGAAATTGGTGACATATTTTTTAGAAGATTTTCAAGTAAAAATGTAATTACTCAAGGAAAAATATCATGATGATATGTTTCTGACACATATATTCTGGATAGGACATGAAGCAACTAGCCATTGACTTATGAGAAACGCACCTTATTTCCAATCTTAATTTTGGTATCTTTATATCATAAATAAAAGTTTAAAAACAAACAACGAATATAATGAGTAATGCGACATATTTTATCATCTTATTGTTTATCAGCACACATCTATCTTTAAACTGATCAGAATATTTCCATAGAAAGAGGTCGGTTGAGTGCAGTAGACATCCCATGATATACACGCTGATCTGCTACAAAAACAAATATAGATTTTTTTCTATTACTACACAAAAAAAGAATATAGATGAGTTAGACCAATGTTAAGTGGACTTTGTTACAACCTACTATTGTTAAGTATATTTTAATTTAATTATTTTTAATTGGTATTTATGTAAATGAAAACTGAACTCAATCACTTCGTTACTCACAAAATGAGAATGTTTCTTTTCAGTTACAGATAGACGACCCGAAAGAATAAAAAAGCATTATTTTTAGACTTTAACGTAAGTTTAATGTAAAACAGTGACCCACATTCTGACGAACTGACGTCTTGAAAAATTGTACCCGGTATTTTTCTCTTAACGGTTAAGAAATGTGTTTTTTTATGGTAAGGAAGTAGCTGTTCCAATGTAAATTCCACACAATACACCACAAGCAAGTCATCGTACGTACACTCTCAGAAAATAGAAAGGTCGCGTTATATGTATTTAAAATTTATTTTGTCAGACATTAGCTCAGAAATGAGTGGTCACTTGAACGTATACGCAAAAATGATCAAATACTTTAGAGTCACTTAATATATTAAAATCATTTTGTTTTATTCAGAGCAATTGTTTAATTTTATTTGAAGATAAACATGTAGAAAATAATTAGAAATTCAAAGTTACTGTGTCAATTTCATGCTAAGAGAGATTTTAAAAAAATCATACAAATATCAACCAAGTTAGGGTAGGGCCAGGTAAGCGGCCCAGTCAAAGTCAAAGGCCAACCCCCAGAAACCAAGGGACAATACCCACCTTGGGGCATTTGGATATCGTCGTTTTGCCCGTTGACGCTGCAGCACGAGGTTTTGAAGCCTCCATGCAAAAGGTACGTTTTTTATAAAATTTCGAAAAACTAGACCATATTTTTTACCTTTTGTCTTCAGAATGGTTTCGACACTGTATAGGCAACAGATACATTTCTAAAATGTTTTCATTTATATGTTAGAGGAATCCTTCGCGCACCATTCAATGTCTGCTTTCTCGATAGGCATAAACTAAG
The DNA here is from genome assembly GCF_053919585.1 of Euprymna scolopes. Classification (NCBI taxonomy): domain Eukaryota; kingdom Metazoa; phylum Mollusca; class Cephalopoda; order Sepiida; family Sepiolidae; genus Euprymna; species Euprymna scolopes. The sequence goes on from NC_136485.1 coordinate 148,340,815, forward strand.
CATTCGGCAGTCACAAGCAACACTCCTTTCCCGTGCAGTGGAGTTCAACAAGGAGCAAGTCCAGATTTATTTTGCCTGTACAAAGAGCTCCTGGATAATCATGAGTACCCGCCCTCAAACATTTGGAATATGGACGAATCGGGACCCTCAACTGTGCAGAAACCTGGGAAGATCATAGCTCCAAAGATGCTTGCCAAGTTGGGAATGTAACCAGCGCTAAGTGTGGGTCTTTAAAAACAGTTTAGCACCCATGTACATCTTTCCTCGAAAGAGAATGGTGGGCTCACTGATGAATGACACCCCAATTCAAACGGTAGGTTATGCATGTCCAAGTGGCTAGACATATTCTGACCTCTATATGAGGTGGCTGGAACATTTAGCGAAGTTTACCAACGCCTCGTGTGACAACCCTCATTTCATTCTGCTAGATGGGCATCACAACACCCAAACACTGGCAACTGTTGAATTCTGAAGAGAAAATGGATAGAACTTCTGATACTGCTGCTTCATCGCACACACAAGCTGCAGCCTCTGGATAAAAGTTATTTCAAGGCTCTCAAAACAACCCTACACCCGGAATGGGCAGCTGGATGGTTGCAAATCTCGGCAAGCGAGTCAATATCCATGACATTGCTGGCCTAACAGGAAAGGCATTTATGAGAACTGCACTTCCTGACAGGGCAATGCAGGGATTCAGGATATGTTGTTTCTGGCCATATGATCCAACCACCTTCAGTAACGTCGATTTGGAGCCAACCTTGATGACTTAAGATGTCCCAGAGTTCAGCCACCCCAACTGCTTGTAGCCCTGACCATGCGACTCCATCTCAGCAAGAAGATGCTAATAGTGACCATCCAGGAGTCAGAAACCAGCCAACTAAGCGCACTCCTGATCAAAAGGCTGCCAATGTAGAGACTCCAGCTCATTAGGCTGACATTGAGGTCATTACAGCATCAGAAGACGATCGGTGCTTGTTTAGAAGTATAGTGATAAGCTTGGGCAGAAGGCTTCAAACTGTCCAAAAGGATGGGTATGACAAACTGTTGAGCACAGTTCTGCATGCCGTAAAGACTGGCAAGGCAGATGTTCTCTAGGTACAGGTCATCTCTTTCATGTGAGGCAATTAGAACGGATACAAATACATTGAAGTTGAAAAATCAACTCAGATTTATCGCACTGGATTCACTTTGATTCCATTGATGAACGCATTGTCGCCATGGTCGACTCATAATCACTACCTGGTGCGATTGAATTCTTGGCGAAAAGCAAGGTCCTGGAGGAAAAAATTATGTTTTTGAGCTTAAAGAGCATGCTGATCTAAACCTAAGGAGAATATACCCTTTCTAGACTGGTCGTCCAGTTCAGGAACATTAGCCAGAATATTGGCCACTACGATTGTGTCGTGGGCAGGTAGGTTGACAATCCTTAAGGTCCTACTCCAGAAGCTGAGATCCCTGGGGCGTCTTCATTCTCACCTCCATGCTCAGCTTATTTGCTCACACGCCCTGACACCTCATCTTCATTTATCCCACAAGAGCAGAGGACAAAGCACAGGGCCTCAACCACTAGAAAAGAAATGATTGCAGAGCCATAGATTTTCTCCACGCCCTAAGATCCGTCCAAAGAAGGCAGAATCTGTCCAAGGGCATCAAGTATTTACGTATGACATTTTTAGTTGTATTTTCTTCGATTGTGGGGGTAGATTTTTATTAAATATATTAATGGAGTTTGCATTGTGACGTTGGCTAATATAATTAATAGAATTTTAAAAGGATTCGTTTTATTTGTTAATCCACAATGTAATTAGGAAAACGATAATTGATGAATATTTGTTTAATGTTTTTTTATTTTAATTGGTAATGCTTTTTTGTAGAATATATCATTTTAGCGCGATTTAATGTTTTTTTTTTTATTATGGCTAATTTGTACCTCTATAGGGCACGCACTGTTAAAGTTCAGGGGGCTGAAGTTTATGCTCCTTGTTTTTGTATATAAAGAGGTATTGAAAGTAGTATAAAACATGTCAATAAGGGCATCGAGTAATGAAATGTTATCATTATTATTTAACTGTACTGTATATTTAAGAATTCAGTACTGATTCATATATTTTATCAAGACCGATAGTGGTCCTCGTTTACAACCGTTAACTATTGTTTTTTCCGTAGCTAATCTTTGCAAAATCTTTTGAAGCTTTTTTTTTTCGAAATTCCACATGTATAACTGATATTCACACTTTGCAAGTGTATATATATATATATATATATATATATATATATATATATATATATATATATATATATTCCTTTTAGACCAGTTTGATACATTCACTTAATGTATGGTTATGGTTTCCTCTCTTTTGACGGGGTCTGCATTTCCTGGTTTCTTATTTTATTTGTCGATTTTTGCTTCGATGTGGATTGTTTTTATCGGGGTATCTTTTTCTGCCTTCATAAGGAATTCACTGTCAAGGTTTACGTGTTCTTTTCACATCCATGTCACAGTGTTTTCGTTAATCTCATATTTTCTGTTCCATATGAATCTTCGGTGTAGTTGTTTCTCTTTCAATTTTTATTTTCTTAATTTATCCTTTTTCTCTGTTTTCTGTTTTATTGATTTTTTCCGTGTATCTAGCTGCCATGATTATCTTTTCAGTGTTTTGTATTATGTATTTTCTAGTGTTTTGTGTCATTGACATAGTTTTCTATAAAACCAGATCCCTGCCGCCACCGTTCTTCATCACATGCCGTCGAGTAACATCGTTCTTAATATGTAGTTAATTGTGCGTGGCCATGGGTTTCCTTGTTTTCTGATTGAGCTGTCTCAGTCCTTCTTTAAATCACCCCATGAACAGCCCAGATTATCTTACTATTATATTGCCGTTATATTTGTACCGTTTATAATGTTCCTTCTATAAAATTTTGTTTCGAGTATTGTTCTTGTTCTCCTGAAGTATTACTTTCCAACTCTCTCTTTCATTTCTATTCCTTAGATAGCGTCTGCTTCCAGAACTCCCATGTATTTATAGGCTTTTGTTACACTAGTGTTCTCATCATTGTTTTTTGGGTAGTTTCTATGTCTTCACTCGTCTTCAGTTTTCCATTTTTTATCACTAGTAGTTCGGAATTTTCCATAAAAAAACTCCATTTGGGTATCCTGACTGACGATCATGGTGGTGTGTATTAGTGTCTCGAGTCTGCAAAATTTAAAAATCGCCCATGTACATCAGGTGGTTACATTTTTCTCCCTGTTACATAGCTTGTATCCGACTTTGCAATTTCTCAGTATATTCTTCAGAGGCATCATGGCTATGCTGAACAGTAATGTCTATACTAGATCACCTAGGTAGATGCTTCTTTGTATGTTTATTTCTGTTATGTGTTGCCCAACATCTGTTAGTTCCAGTTGCAATTATTTTATTGCATTTTCAAAAACGGTGATGATCCTGATTGGTATTTTATACATTGTAGCCATTCAATTATCCATGCTTGGGGGAGTCTGTAGAACGCCTTTTTGTAGTCGATCCATACCTGGGTTTATTTCTTTATTCATAGTTTTAACTCCTTTAGGACCTTTTGATCTATGTATAGCAGATCAAGTGTTCCTGTTTTTTCTGTCTGGCATCCTGGAGTCAACGCTTATTGAGTGAATAGTAGATTTCTTGCATGAAGTGTGCTGTTAGCATTTCCCACAATCTCGTGATAGGCTAATAGTTGCTGGTGTAGTTCCTTTCTCTGTGCCCTTCTGCATCAGTGGAGGTATGCCTTTTGCCATCTAAGCTGGCACGTTTGTTTCCCGTATACATCTCATTCCTTCGACTAGTTTTCTGTTTAGTACTCGGATCGTTTTTGAACTAGTATGTATGTATCCCCACGTGTCCTGCTGCCTTCCAGTTATCCATTTTTCCTTTTTTAATTGTTTCTTTGCTGATACTATTCACTGCTCCTTTTGTTTAATGTCTTTCAGCCAATTGGGATTTCTGTTGTTCTGCCTTTCTTACTACCTGTCTACTTGACAAGCGTAAATGTATATGTTTTATAGAGAAGATACACTCCATATTCACAGCACCCCTCAAGTTACAAACTGATATGGAAGAAAGTCCCTTACGCTTTCAGGTTCCCTACGAGTTTTCAGTGGCTGACTCGGCCTTCCATGATTCGGGGTCTGAGTACTCAAGCAGGAAGGCTCCTCAGTGCGAGCCTGTCTGTGTGCTCTAATATATCTCGCTCTGAAATGTTTCGATTCTCAAAGGGGCAGTTCGTTCCATGTCAGAATTTGTTTATAGACAAGTACGGTTTTTCTGGGCTGATCCTTCATCTGTCAGGGATTCAGCAGTTCGCCGATCCGAAGAGTTTGACGGAGCCCCGACGAGACAGTGTCATTAGACGATGTGTCAGGAGCAATTTCAGTACCATGATAATCCAGAGGGATTTCAGTATAAGAGGGAGTTATCTGCCCTCAGGGGTTTCCACATTGCTGGTAGATATCCGGCAGGTGTTAAGTTTCTTAGAGACAGATTAGACTCTCTACAATCTGCATGTTGTACTAGAACGTATTGGAGGTTCACCTCCATGAGATCTTTCTCGTCAATTAAGGGATCATTCTTGGTGTAATGTGAATGTCGTGAAACACAATACCGGATCGAAACAGCCAAGATGGAAACGAAGATCCCACCGGTTTCCACCGCTGAAAAGGTAAAACCTTTTATGTTGGATGGCATTCGTGGTGGTACACAATAATGATCGAATGGCGTATAGAGCGACAAAAAGAGACTGCATTTGTTTTTTTGTATTTTTCGGCCATGTTGTGTTTATCTTCCCATCTCCGTTTTCTTGTCATATAGATGATTTCTTTTTGTATCTTGCATGTTTCTTCCGTGTCTCCGGTTGAAGTAATTATTATTGTAGTGGCCCCTCATGATGTACTTTTCGAATCCATTTTGTGTATTTTACACCGCCTTTTATACGGGCCAGTCCTCCTCCGTCGCTCCTATTTACATTTAATCTTACAGTATCATCTTCGGGTGTAGTGCATTATTATTATTATTATTATTATTATTATTATTATTAGTAGTAGTAGTAGTAGTAGTAGTAGTAGTAGTAGTATTATTGGCTCACCTGTAGCATTCACACGAGTCAGTAAACGATCTGATTGGAGACCTGTGGTGTTCTCTGGAAGCTGAGTGGCAACAAGTCCCCGCAGACGTACAACTCTCTCCTCCTCTTCGATGGCATTTGCAAATAAATTTGCATCATCGGAACATCCTCTTACCATTGATTTCTCGCTGTCAGTTGGCATTGGTTTATACTGGAATGTGAGTGGCACTAAGCCTCCCCAATTATTATTATTATTTTTATTATTGGCTCACATGGAACTTTCACACAAGTCAACAAACGATCTGATTGGAAACCTGTAGTATTCTCTGGAAGCTGAGTGACAACACGCCTCCCCAGACGTCCAGACCTCTCCGTCTCCTTCGATAGTATTTGCAAATGAATTTGCATCATCGCAACAGCCGCTTACCATTGATTTCTCGCTGGTAGTGGCCATAGGTTTATGCTGGAATTTGACTGGCACTCAGCCTCCCCAAGGTCCCAGTTCTTTATGCGTTTGTCCAGCCGAGGTCTGGTTGGCGCTCGCTCCTCGGTCTTTCAGTGCTTATTGACCCTTCTCGGTCCTTTGGTATCATTTTTTGGGGGGGGGGGGATCGGTGATGAAACCATGGGGGGGGAGTGCATGATGTGGGGTGTAGAACTTGTAAATATGCAGTTTCTGTGTTCTTCATTCCCTATAACGCTTATTCGTTATATTGTCCTGTATTATTCTGCGCATTCAAGGTTTTCCTTAATATTTCAGTCGTTTTCATTATTGTTAGTCGTTGTACTTTTACAGTTGTTCCTCTGATTCAAATTTCTGACATTCTTTTTTCGATGTTTTTCGGGATTGTTCCTAGTGCTCCTCCTATTATCGGTACTATTTGGATTTTCTTCATCATCCAAATCCCTTTTAACACTCTGGCTATCTCTGTGTATTTGCTTCGTTTCTCTTTTTCTTTCATACTCACCCTGTGATCAGCTGGGACTGCAAAGTCCACGATTAGACAGGAGTTTGCTTTCTTGTTAATTATTACGACATCTGGTCTTCTTGCTGGGATGGGTTTGCCCGTCTGTATGTCCATATCCCATAGGATTTTGTGGTCCTCGTTTTCGAGTGCTGTTGCATGTTTATGCTTGTACCCTTTGTCTGTTCGCTCAAATTATTATTATTATTATTATTATTATTATTATTATTATTATTATTATTATTATCATCGTTATTGTTGTTTAATATGTTATTATTATTTTAATATTATTATTATTGTTAATGTCATTATTATTATCGTCATTGTTTTAATATTATCGTTATTGTTTTTATTATTGTTATTATTATTATTATTGTTGTTATTATTATTACTATTGTTATTTTTATTATTATTCAGCAAGTATACAATAAAGTAAATTTTTGTCTGTATTCGACTCAATTTTGCTCTTGAAACGGTGTTGAACTCCACCAGATTTCAACCATTGAAACTGCTTTTGCTTAATATCAAGTATTTACATCCTTAGAGATGGTGTCGCCAATATTATTTACTGGAGACGTTTAACCAATAACTAGAGTAATTGTTACTATGATAAGCATTATAAAACTTCTTCTTCTTCTTCTTCTTCTTATTATTATTATTATTATTTTTATTATTATTATTATTATTTTATTATTATTATTATTATTATCATTTTATTATTATTATTATTATTATTATTATTATTATTATTATTATTATTATTATTTGTAATACTAATAATAGCGGTTGTAGAAGAAATATTAATGATATTCATGTCTTGTTTAGCTGTTTTTTTTTTAAAGTTTTGTCTGTTCAGTGCAACAGTCTTCTGTAATATAATTATTCCTATTCCTAGTATCACTACATGTAGTAATGCTACTGCTAATTATACTAAATCGTTCTCTAATTATTATCTGTGCTTCAAACATTTATAAAAGTTGTCCTCCGTTAATCCTTTATATGTTTTATTCTTTGGTTTGTTTTATTCCCTTCTACTTCACATTTCCGTCTCCTACTTCATTCATTTTCCATTTTTAACTTTCGTATTTATATTGCGATTCCAGCTATCTTTTCCGCACATCCCCTTAGAAATCATTCCCCTAATATGTCTGTTCGTGTTCAGTTTTTTTTGTTTTGTTTTTTGCTTTGTTTTGTAAAAGTGCTTTGTCTTTACTGCGCATAACAGCGAACAATCTAAAGTTTTGCTTTCTGTTTTCTAAAAGTTCATTCGTCTTCTAATTAATTTTCATTTCACTTGGCATAAAGAAGCAATTAGTCTTCCGTTTTCCATTTCAAGTATTTGGTCCTGATTTAACTTCCTCCCGTTTCTACGTTTGTGTTTTCTTGAGAGAATGTCTATACGTAGTTGTACCAAACGACATGGAAATTTACAATTAGACAACAAAACATAGACCGTTTCAGCATCTCAAATTGAAAACTAAAATAAAATAACCAGAATTAATCAGTAAATTGGAATAGACAAGGAACAAACAAATACGGTATTCCAAACAACGAGTTCATGGCTTCAGCTCTTTTAGAAATCGTTGATCAATATAACGAGTGTAGTAGAAAAATTGCTTAGATTATTTCTGTCTCATCTATTAATCAATGAAACAGTTCACATAGAACATAGACAAATTGTCAACAATAATATAATGCAAGTATTATAAAAAATAATACTTTCTGCATGCATTCGTTTTAGTTGACGTAAAATCTATGATAATCGTAATGTGAACAATCTTGTCACATATATTTATAAAAAGCTAGACACGTGTATACATGCATAATTGCGTATGCTAAAATAATCCCTAAAAAATACAGGGATCATGCAAGTCAGATTCTTTCTAAAATACTTATTAAATCAATATTATTTGGCGGAATTGAGAATAGATAGGGGAGTTCTTGTATTATTCTCCAAAAGCCCATGATTTATTTCTATGCAGGTTAGTTAGTTCTGTTCCGTTCTGCAAACTAACTAAAACGAGTGAAAATTACTCTTAGTTTTATTTAGAGTAGCCTATTAAATAATATACCAATTATAGTATTTCGAAACAACTCATATTGGCATCATAAAATATGATTTTATAATACAACTGCCATCCGTAGTTGTTTTCGTCTCACGACATTTCTGACCAATTTACCTCGCCTTCGGTGGGATTGGCACGCCTTCGGTGGGATTGAAACCGCTATCTTCAGACAATGTTCATCTGAATCGTAGATCAGATAATAAATACACGTGGATTTATAAGATCAAAGAATCCAACCTTGATCGCCCTTCGGGGCCCGTGGCGCAGTTGATAGAGACGTTGAATCTCTACGGTTCCAGATGAACATTGTCTGAAGATAGCGGTTTCAATCCCACCCAAAGCGTGCCAGAGGTTAATTGGTCAAAAATGTGGTGAGACGACAACAACTACGGATGGCAGTGATGGCTGAGAATGCAGTAAGGAGATTCGAAGTTCCTATCCGTCGCGGTTACCACCTGACGAAGGCCAGAGGAAGTTGGCCGAAACGGTGTGAACCAATAAAAAGATCCAAAAACAACAACTAACAAAGATGAGACTAATAGTTAAAAATAAAAATTAACTTATAATGCTCATCTCAAAAAAATTAATTCCAATTAAGGAATAATATATATATATATATATATATATATATATATATATATATATATATATATACGCTAGGTAATATACAAATATTTGTGCGTGAGGTCGCCAAGCTAATCAAACACCTTTATTCCATTAAAGCAACTGGTTTGACACTATTCCAATTATAGTGTTAAAAAGCTACAACAACAACTTGTCCCGATACTTACCAAACTGTTTAAGCGCTGCCTTAAGGAGAAGTGTTTTCCAACACCCTGGAAAACCTCATCAGTATTACCTGTATTTAAGAATTCATGTGATAAGTCATCTCCCTCTCATTATAGACCAATACGTCTCCTGTGTCTCATGAGTAAGTTAATAGAATCCATATTAAATACTGAAATAATCAACCACCTCTGCACAATAACTTAGCTTCCTAGTGGCACGCAATATGGTTTCGGTTCTGCTAGATCTACAGCAGATGTGTTATATATATATATATATATATATATATATATATATATATATATATATATATATATATATATATAAAAGGAAAAGTAGCCTGCGAAATACATTCCTCGCATATAAATGTGGAGAGTATGGAAACAGGCTACCAATTCAGAGCATTGAGTTGTCTTACACATGCATGACAAAGAGAAGACGGTATTGTAATGTTTCGTACATTTCGTATAATCATTTATTTTAAAGGGGCAGTAAATTACTTAATCAATAAATAAGGCCCAACATTTTGAGGTCTGCAAATAAAATATTTCGAGAACAAAGACTAGTATTGTAATCGTTCCCTGTGTTTAATTAATAACGCATTCCTTTTCCTGATCTGTTATCAACATTTTCAACTCATAATGTTTTAAGTTATTATGCAGTTTGATTTAAGAGAATTAGCAATCGGTTATTGTTTTAATACATACCAAGCCTAACAGTAGTAGCGGAACTCGTTTATGATAGAGGATTCCATTTAAAACAGATTTGTTATTTAATTTATTTAAATTCAATTTAAAAACCTATTTTCCCGTACATCACCCACACACATACACACATAACACTTTTTATAAAAGTAATAGCAAGGGGAGAATTGATTCCATATATTTCTCATTTATTATATCTCCCCTCTTTTTGGAAATATGGTACGATGTTTAATATCACAACTCTCAAATAATCCTCATACAGTTTTAAATTTATTTTATGTATAAAAAACGACACAGGAAGGTATAATATATAACCTATTTTGAACCAGTTCCTCCCTTTATTTTATTTAATGTCATGTGCACCAAGTTTAATTCTCCCCTCACCAAAGTTACGGATTTTGGGGAAATATCTGAAATTGTGTAGTTCATATGCACAACTAGAAAACAAATTAATATGATTGAAACATTAGTTAAACTACAGTAGCTGTCAACCCTCATAAAAAACGAGTAGTTTCTCATAATATGAAGAAATAATAGTGTCAAGAGAGGATCTATATCAATTTAAGGTTAAATAGACATCAACTTTATAGACGCATTTAAGGTGGGTCTGTTATTTTTGTGTAGGTGGTGTTCATAACCAAATCGCTCCCTAGTACACGAGCACAAAACAATACCTACGAAACATGTGTTTTGGATATTTTCGAGTGTGCTGAAAACGAATATGGCATGTACATTTTCAGTAAATACTTATTCTTCAGGTATTAAATAATGATATGCTTTATGGTATAAGTAGTGCACGGAATGGTTAAATGCGATATTAATGTTCAGCACGTGCGAAAACAATATAAAAGCAACATTTTAAAGTAAGTTTGTTGTTTATCTACATACAACAATAAACACTACGACTACCAAAAATAACAAACCTTCTCAAAAAGGGGGTCTTTAAACTGGACCTCATTTTACGATAATCTCATAGAAAAAATTGATCCCCAACTTTTGGAAATATTAATTTATGTAGATTTCGGAAACTAGACGTTTCATAGAATTCAATTGAGTATTTTAATTTCATTATTCTCGAATCCTATATTATTTGTAATTTTAAAGACCTGTTGATTATAGAAAGATATGCACCTCTACGGAAACATTAAAGTCTGTACGAATGAGCCAAAAATCATCTATGGATGATAAATGATCCTTTTAATGGGACGAATGTTACAGAGCCCAATAGAAAATGTCGGTCATTACCTTTCAAAAGAGCTTGCTTCATTGTGTTCTGATGAACACGCGATGAGGTTTGGAACATTTAAATTGCTAAGAAAGTGGAGTATATATATATATATATATATATATATATATATATATATATATGTATATATCTGTATATATATACATATATATATACATATATATATATATATATATATATATATATATATATATATATATATATATATATATATATATATATATATATATATATATATATGGGAAAGAAAATTAAAACTGCATTTCATTGTTCGACTTAATACTTTCCCAAAAATAATTTACAAAGCCCCTTTTCCGGGGAGTTTTAAAGAATTCTATTCTTGTTATTCTTTTCATCATATATATATATATATATATATATATATATATGTATATATATACAATGACCACTTATTCATTTCTTAATCGCTATACTCTACAAACACTCTCATAATGCACTTTAAATCTTCCAAAATATCTTTCTCGCAATACTGTAATACCTGGAAAATTATTCCTTAATAAATATTTTCTAATAGTTATGCTTACAACAGCTCGTGCATTTGGATCTTTGTGAAAGTTTTGCAGTCTTTACAAATATTATTTTAATAATGCATCGTTAGGATTGCATAACCATTATGAAGAAAAAACATATTTAAACCAATCAAATATGACCAAATGGTTTTACATTTGTACGTATAGTGACATGATAAGGAAAGCTGCCGTTTTACTGCTTTAGGATCAATTTTACTAAGGGCTTTTCTTTGCTTGTTTTTATCTCTTGTGGCTGTGTCAAACAACTTAAGTATATATATATATATATATATATATATATATATATATATATATATATATATATATATATGTGTGTGTTTCTGTAGAAATGTATTTTTCTTTATATATCTAACCTCATATAAGAAACTCAATATGATTACAGAGCAATATATAGATCAAATGACAAAACTTTATACTCCAAAATTCATGATGTTGAAAATATTAATACCTGTATATCAGTTGAGATAATATATATATATATATATATATATATATATATATATATATATATATAAGAGTGAATATTTTATATTTAATATATATATATATATATATATATATATATATATACACAAAAGGATATGCATATAATTGGATTCAAAATAGCTTGGAATCAAAATTATGATAGTATTAAAAATTATTAAAGCATGTGTGCGACTAAATCAAGGCAAAATGTTATTAAATATGAGTACATTTTAGTAAATATATATTTTTGATATAACGTCGTAGCTTAGATCGAATAGTTAAATCACGTCTTAAGAAAAGCAGAAATTAATGGAGAGTCTATCATCCGTACCCCTTGAAATACTTCATGTTACTCAGAATTCAAGACCTTCTTCATCCAGATGGCGATCACACAGTCTTCAACAACAATCAACAGGGACTTATATATTTCTTCGATAAATCCAATTTCTCACTCGGGGAATCTTTGTTGTTGCTGATATTTGTAGTTCTAAAACATCCTTGTATTTTTCAACACTTCTAACCTCACAAGATTTTAAGATATTTGCAAAAAGGACAACTAGAGAAGCAGGTGTGTCAGACAAAAATATCTCAACTGCAGTTCTTACGACTTGATTTTAACTTTCTAAGAAATATATACTCAAACATGCTTCATTGTAACTGCCAACATTTTTTCATCAATATATTTTAGGAAAGATGGTGAAGTGAATCTTCCTACTTAGTTAACAAAGGGCATCGGAAAGAAACATCCACAGTGACTTCGGTGCACAGAAAACACACTCTCTTTAACATCAGACCTTCTTTTATCCTGTTCCATGCGTTGTTTCTCCAGGTGTTACAAAATGGAACCTGATTATAAATAATATTTTATTCCAATTTAAAATGGAGTAAGAGTTCTCATTTGGATCAGCAGTGACTTGAGTAACTTTTTCGTTTGTGAAATAAACTCCTTGACCATTTTAAAGCTGAACACCAAACTGCAGAGTGAAAAATGCCTCCCATTAAAAATAATCTAAAATACGCCCAAAAGTTACATTAGTACCTATATAACTACCACGCTCATATTGAGTAAATTAATGACTCACACATTTATAAGGAAAACATGGCGGCATCAGATCGTTTATTTATTCATTTACAAATATTTATAATATACTTTACAAGGTTGCAAATTTACTATTTATATGAACATTGTGTTCTTTGAAAGTTTGGGGAAGTTTGGTACAATGAAGCTATTGGCAAACCAATGCATGCAAACAATAGTTTTCAATTTTCAGCCTGTCTTTTTTTTCTATAAAACGGATTATCATCCTCACTAAACAATTTTCCGGTATAAATTTTCTAGGGCATATTTTGTACATTGGCCATCAAGCATGCAAGGTGAATTTCTATTATATTCCTATCAGGAAACGTAGCATATATAGTTGAATCAATTAGCTTGTAGTTGGACTTCGGATGAGTTACAGTTGTATATGCGCATTAGGCAAACCTCTCTTTCTCTTCTCAGTTGTCTACATGCAGTATCGTAATGACCAACGATTTCTGTTGCTTATCAAATTCCTCATTTTTATTATGTCTAATCGAGGCACTCTGGCCAATAGATCTTGCCTATTAGTGTATCTTTGTCCAGTGCCATGTCTATTAGTATCTTTTCCACTTCGTATGTTGAGTTAATGTGATAAAATTACTCATTCTGCGTGATTCTTGAAATGTCATAGAATCTTGGGCCCATTCAATATATATCGTTGAAATGTGAGGCTAAAAAGTTAAAGGCCTGTTTGACCAATATATATATATATATGTATATATATATATATATATATATATATATATCTTGTATATCCTTATTTTGATGATCTTTCATATGCATGTTTGAATCTACCTTTAGATTGTTGGATAAGTCTTGATAAATAAATGTATTTCTAATTCAATTGTTGCAAATATATCATATGTAAACCGATGGAAGATATTCAAAATTTTGTGAAGATGGTTGACAGAATTATCTCTGATAATAAAATGGTATGCATGAATATTAATATGTAGAGAATATTTTGCAGTATTTCTAAACTGTGAGAGCACCACATGGTATATATCGTCTTCTTATGGAAATCGGATGCATTAGAATCTGTCATTAGATATGTGAGTTTTACCTCCACGCGTCAGCATGTTATCTCTAAAGTATAACCATGTGTACAATTACTAATACTTTTTAGCAGTAAAATGTGGAACTTCGTTATATGTTGCTAATTACTATTCCATTCGGATAACAAAATCATATGTTTTTTTAAAAACTTTTATTTGCTTTTTCTATGCCCCTTACAATCATGGGTTCCTTGACATATTTTCTATGTGCGTGCTAAATATCTCAAACCAGATGCAGTATTTGATTAATGACTTTCCCCTCATGTGGAGGAGCCTATATTACAACTTCATAGATTATAGAAAGTATTTAAATTATATTCGTTGTTTACATAGTATTTATTGTGTGTAAAAATGATATTTTTTTCTGAATTAAATTTAAATATAAAAAGAACTATGACTCACATATATATATATATGCATTTATATATATATATATATATATATATATATATATACACCCAACCGCAAACACACACACACGCACACACACACATATATATATATATATATATATATATATATATATATATATGGGTGTGTAGGTGTGTGTGTGTGTGAGTGCAAACATAAGAGAGAATACTAGACACATCATTAACATTTTAATATTATTAGATGTGCATTTATATTTCCAGAAAATATTAGAGCTAAATACCGTCTCATACAAAATTGCATGGGAAAAACTAAAATATGCTATGCGCTAAAGGCGCATCAGATATATCAGAATAAGTCTTAGTCCACGAAAAATAGCAAGAAAATGTTAAGCTACCTCGTTCTATATGTAATACCCTGAGCGTAGACCTTACGAAAGAATGGAAATAGTGCACAGATCCCTATTCAGGTCGTATTAGACATTCTTAAGTGCATTGCGTCTTGAGTAACAAAATATTAGACAGAATACTCAGGGCAAAAATTGTACATTACAACCTGAGCCGATTTCAGTATAAGAGCAAGTGTCAGCTGTATTTACTTATAGACATACTATAGCAAGACTGCCAGAAGAAAACATCTTCTCCGTCCTGCCAATGTCAAGCGCAGAAAAGCTGGCGTTGACTTATGTCATTTTGTCTGATGTGCCACAATTTGCATTGTTTCCCGACAGTAGAAAGCTATGATTATGGAGCCTTTATTTATAAACGACTGCATCCAATAAAAAAAAAAAGCTATATGTTTTTTTCTCAATTTAAATTTAGAGTGAATGAGGATCAAAATTTCTGGAGTGCGGAGGAAACATCAATTTTTCTGATGTGTCAATATTAAATTATGGACTTCTACCAATATCGTACAGTGGTAAAATGAACCAAATTAACTCACAGTTTTTAAAGACGGGGCTTTAGTCATTTTCATTGGATATATGGTCGATCGAGTTATTACAATTAAATAGCTGTAGAGCACCAATATTGAAGTTGAATAGTATATTATAATTTAGACCTTCTTTTGGCAGTTGCCGTCGTTACAATCCATTTAATTACTGGTCGCAATGTAAATAGTAAATATTTAAGTATATAAGTAAGGAGTCAAAAGCTTGTAGATAAAAATCCATTTATACAGAAAGCGATTGATCGGATGTGGGGATTGGCTTTACTTTACTTCAATTACATAATCACCAACGAAATGCGAAATTCTATATGAAACAAAACTACACGGATACATCCTTACGAGGTTATTTCCAAATAAACTTCCATAAGAAGAATAAAACAAAGGCTTTATTTATGTTATCCATATTTGTCTGTACGCCACATCCCTTAAACATCCGTTTCATAAGATTGCTATGAATCTCTTATACTCCATTAAATACTTTCTCTCTAAATCTCATACCCACACACCCACACACCCACATATATATATATATATATATATATATATATATATATATATATATATATATATATATATATATATATATTTATATATATATATATATATATATATATATGTACATTACGGGATATTTTACTAATATATATATATATATATATATATATATATATATATATATATATACATTACGGGATATTTTGCTAATATATATATATATATATATATATATATATATATATTTATATGTATGTTAACATCTGATGCTACTAAAATGTTGTTTTATTCTTTTATCTATTACAGGGAATCTTCTCAACTATCAATTGGCATGCACCCTAAGAATCATTTTTAAAATAATCACGGTTAATATAGAGAGGAAGCATGAACTTTAACAATTATATACCTGGTATTCCCAAGAATGTTTTAAATACATGGTGCTCTAGCGTTCGTGCTAGCCAATGCCTTACATTATCTATACCCTCGACATGTATCTATGATTTCGTAGCATTAGCTTGAATCAAAACCAAAACCCAAACTGGTGAAGAATATATACCCCATATATATATATATATATATATATATATATATATATATATATATATATATATATATATATATATATATATATATATATATATATATATATACAGTAGTTTAAAGGTTATGAATGTTTTTGGACGCATAAAAAAGTGTGTTACTTTTTATATTTAATATTTTTGTTGTTATTTTTTATATTTAAAGCGAACTCAGCCCTTGGTCACAAAAAAGTATCTACATGAAAAAGAAAAAGAAACCGGTTGAAAGAACTGGAAACGTGTTATACACACACACACACACATGCACACACAAACACACACGCACACACACATACACATATATATATATACATATATACACACACACATATATATATGTATATATATATATATTTATTTATTGGGAAAAAAAATCCAGCACAGTGCTCAATAAAAAGGAAAATCCGAAATATAAGAGCGTATAAATATTTTGTGTACAGAATGTTGTTAGATGAGACTAGTCCTTGTGTACCGTCGGTTTCAAGCCCGAAAATTAGGACCGTTTAAGATATCCTTATCAAGCTCTCTTCAGCCAATATTCTTGGAGAAAAGAAATTGACATCAATGAGTGATCTGGATTTTAGAGCGGAATTCGATGTGAATGAGTGGACCGTGGCGTGGGGATGAAAGAATGAAGCACCTACGTTAACAAACAGCATGATAGGATAACCTGGTCCAAGGACGAGCATGACGGATTTTGACCCGGAATTGGACAGATGGATCGAGAAATACTGTTATCGTGGACAAATGACGCCGAATCGACCATCTTTCCATTAAAGACCGTTCTGCACCCAACAAAACGAAAGGTCCGACCAGTACTAGATTTCCGAGAATTTAACCGACACATCGAGTGACATACTGGGAATCCCTGGAAGACCAAACTGTAATGAAGTACATATAGTAGCCATAAAGGGAACAGTATCTATTCTTAAAAGAGCCCTCGGATACAAATTTAAATCATAACGGAATCATGTGTTAGCTCCAGAACGAAGCCCCTTGATCTCTTAAAACTTACTGAAGTAAAATACAAAAAAAAAGGGGTGACACGTTAGAAATATGCAGTTGGACTATCAGAGAAGGGAGGTAAATGAATGGTTCCTCTCAGTTTCTCGATCTAAAATCTGCCTATTTGAAACTGTGCGTTGCCAAGAAATTCTGGAAGTACCAGTTGGTCAGATATAAAGGCAGAACCTACTGCTTTACGAAGGTGGTGATCGGGCTGATCTCGGCATCCAAGCACCTGTCAACCATTCTAAGGTAGATTCTTGAAAAAATGGGGAAGGGAGATTGCGCCGTGAGATCATACATCGACGACGTCCTCGTGAATGAAACTCTGGTGACTGTAGGCGAGGTCCTGATTCACTTGAAGAAGTTCGGGTTGGTCACCAAGGCAGCAGACGATTGGATGGCCGAGCGGCTGTGGGACAAAAAACTGAGACGAAATGGCTCGGGTGGCCTGGAATTTCGAAGGCGAAATGAGATCCCACAAATTAATAAAGAGCTCAACGAGCGGGATCATTTTTCTATATTTCTTAAGGCTGAACGGACGTTAACTCATTGCCGGCTGGCTTAGACCAGCATGCAGCTACATGAAGATGCATGCTGGAGGTAGAGCACGGGATGATAGAGTGGGAGGAACAACGACACCCTTGATTGATGAGGTCATGATAGAAGTGGAAAAGCAAGACCCAGTTCGGGAAACGTGAACGTACCGCGATTACTAGATGGAGTAGTATAGTGTGATGCAAGAAGTATTAACACTAGGGGTGTCTTGGAAGTGTGTGGAGTGGTTGCAGAGCATGCGGCCTGGTTACGGAAGAAGGATAATACTACCACATCAATTTATCAGGATTGGATGCAGTTACCAAAGGAGTTAATCTTGCCTTAAAATGGGGGACTACGCAACATATGTATAAAAACAGACTCTGCCACTGTGTTTGCTTGGCTTAAATCAATGATTTCACATGACAAAAGATATGAACGAAAGGGGCAGCAGAGATATTAGTGAAGCGCAGGATCAGGATGCTGACTGAGCTGATGCAGTAATCATGGGTGCCTCTGAGAAGAACAAACCGGATGCTCTCACAAGAGTGAGAAAAAGCTAGCTTCTGACAACAAAAGATCATATAGCTGCAGTGACGCATCTGGATAACACTGGGATGCGTGAGTTGCATAATCTGCAGCATATGGGGTAGATTTTTTGCCTGGTGAGAAAAGTCGATCCGTGTGTCCCAAAGGAAAAAGTGAAGCAAGTGGTTAGGACATGTGACAAGTGTCAGACAATTGACCCTGTTCAAAGGGCACATTAAGCTGGAGAACTAGGTGTGACTGGGACCTGGGAAAGACTCGCAGTTGCTGGTACCAATTACAGGGGTGGGTTTTATATGACAATGATGGACTGTGGCCCCGGGCGCTTTGCTCTATGGCAAAGGCTGCGAGGTGAAATAAGCAGCGAAATAGCAGCAGCCCCTGACGTGGTGTTTCTGAAGTGCGGTCCGGTGCAAGAGCTTCTAACCGACAATGGCACTGCTTTTAGATCCGCAGCAGTAACGGATGTGCTAAAGAAATGGAATGCCCATCAATTCTTTAGAGTTGCCTATAGACCTAGTGGTGAGGCGACTGTAGAAAGAAACCACCGGACAATGAAGGCAGTGGGAGAGAGAGGGAACATCTCGCATGAGCAAGCGGTCTGCTGGTAAAACATTTCGCCCAGATTGGGGCAACAGCATGGGACAGTTCAACTCCTGTCAATATTCAAATACTCCTGGAGGCATTCTAGGGTTGAGCCGGCAAGCAGGGAGACGGAGACAACAGGGACCATTAAACACGGTGATAGAGTATGGGTGAAGTCCCGAGGGGCGCGATATACCACACAATGGCGCCGAGAGTGCATAGCCGGGAATAATACTAGTAACAACATCGCGGTAGATGGAGTACCAAGATATATTCTTGATATCAAGTCAGTGGAAAATGAAACTGTGGAAAGCGATGTGCAGCGGGGGAATGGCCAGATAACACAGATACCAAGCACGGAAAGCCGACCGCCACAGTGGCTGAGGGATCATATTATGTTATCCGGAGATCAAAGAGGCATGTTTTTAAAGTTAGCAGAAGGAAAATAAAAAAAATAAAACTGACAAACGAAGGTTGGTGAAATCGTGGGTTGCAAACTCGGCGGTTGTTGGCTTGCAAAAACGTATTCTTTTTTTTATATATTTATTTAACGTTGTTGTTCTAAACAAGCGACACTTCATTTAAAAATGGATGTAACACGACATTATAAACGACAGATCTCATCAGGGTCTACACACTTTTTTATACTTTGATTTAATGACGGAAACATTTTCTAAATTTAGATTAAATACTTGATAAACTCATTTAGATCAATTAAGATTACGTTCAAGTATTTTATCTGTGTGTCCTTTTATCGGTTGATTAATGAATTTATTTTAGATTATATTTTCAAGTTTGTATTTAAGCGATAGAATCCAAATTCGCTTTTAACATCCGACTCTTAGTAAAAGTTAAACATGGAGTGAAACATCTGAACACACACACCCAAGGACGCACATACGCACACACGCGCTCTTGCACAGCAGTATAAAATATAACAAAAAATAGAAACCATGTAACGTTGTGACCCTTTGGCTGTGATCATTGCGTAGTATCTGTATTAACTGTTACAAGCAGGACCAAGGGTAAAACCATTATTTTTTATTATCATTATGAGTATTAAGTGATTCGCTGGATTAATTATTATGATCAGAAAAATAAACAATTAGAGGGGGAAAAAGTGATTGACAGCAATTACTAATATCTCTAGAAAGGAATGTGAAATAGATTTAAACATGATATTTTATTTGCGTAAACAAATAAAATAATTAGATTAAATCAGCTCTTGGTCTGAGATGCGTAATGAGATGTAGATTTAGAGAGATTCTAAATAGTAAGCTGAACTTCAGAGGGAACGGACGACTCAAGTGGGGAGGGTAGTTGGTCTCTCAATGACGCAGAGAGCGGTGTTTGCTCAGGCAGCCAAGATGTAAAGACGTTGTATTCTTTCTAGATGCGTGCCGAAATCAAGAAAAATGACCGTAAATAATTCAGCTATGTGTTTTGTCATTTACACCAGCTAAAAATAAGTGTTTGCCTACAACTGTTACAATACGCCCACGTCAATCGTTTACTGTACGAACTGTTGCATAAATGTTAAAATATACCCTATACGATCCACTAAATGGCATGACGTATATACATACACGCATTTACACGTACATGAATATACAGATAAAATATAAAACCCAACTATTCAACATATACGTCGTTATGGCACATATCCAC
>NC_136485.1:148366558-148419058 GCF_053919585.1 Euprymna scolopes
TTCAGTCTTTGTCATTAAACAGTTACGGACCGTCATACCAAAGGTTATCAATGCGTAATAAGATAAATTATTAAAGAAACGCAGACGCAGAAATGATCTCAGGAACTATATACAAATGACCGAACTGTGTGCAAGTTTTATTCACGGCAAAGTAGCAGCAGATAAGATTATTTTAATAAAAACGAACGTTAGCTGTAAACACGTAGAAGTTAACGCATTACACACATGACCCACAAGCGACAGAAAAATAAGCGTCCACTGGAATTCCTGGAAAAGACAGCGTCCAACGTGTCTGAAACGCCAGGGACTTGTTAAGCACATTGGAGTACAGGAAAATTAAAAAAAAAAATGACAAGGCCTTATTCTAAAAATACGTTTAAAATAAATAACTGTCGTATTATAAAAAGAAAGAGCTGGTCGAATTTTTGCTGCTGTCTTTGTGTCCTTGCGACAGTCTGCATCCAACCCGTGAGGCCCGACAGTTGACATGTTACGATACGATTAAATCGGTGAGGATTTTCATTCAGCATAATCAATCTCAAATTTATGGAAATTATTTATTTTACTGAATCGCATAACTATGCAGCCCACTTTATTTTCTCAATGCATTTCTTGTTTGAATTCCTGTTTAATGGCATATTATACATATAAGGCTTGGAGAAATGGTGTCAATATTTCTTATTTTCAATGTGACTATTTAATTTAAAATGTATACTTATATATGTGTTACTCTGTAGCGAAAGAATTTGGTATCAAACTGGCACTGAATAATATCGAGGCACATAATCCGATATACATTCAATGGTGAAAAGCTTAATTTCACTGTCGCCATCGCGTGTGTCAAATAATTACGTGATTCCACGCGTGTCAAACCTATTTAGCTGTAAATAGCGTAAATGAACTACAGCGGGCCCTTAATATCGTCACATGAACTGAAAGCGACTTAAATGTCTAAGGCATGGCTAATCCTATAAGAAAGACACGGTGACCATCTTCTTGCACTTATTCATGGCATTTATTCCCATGCGTAGTATGTGTATGTGTGTGTGTCGGTACACAAAATCCTTTAACTAATAAACATATATTTTACAATACAGGCTACATTAATTCAACAACATTGCGAATATTGAAAGCAAATTCATTTGCATGTATTTATTATGAACAGAGTTTTACTGATAGCATGCCCTATACGCCTTCGTAAGCCTATAACGTTGTATTTTTCCTCGTGTCAGAAAATCTGTATTTTTATAACCTTTGAAAGCATTAGGTGTGTGCATATGATTTAGATTTGTATTATAAAGATTTAGAAAAACCTAAGTAAAACGCAAATCCTTGGTATTAGAAAGGACTACAAGCTTTCAAAGCTTTTGATTATTTCACTAGAATTGTAACTACGTGTAAATATCAGTTCCAATATATTTCAGATATCTTAGAATTTTTTGTAAGCTTAATCAATTAACAGGAACATAAATAATGACCATAAATATCAATACACACACACTCATATGTATATCTATATATGATTGTTGAGCTGGATTAAATCCGACGATATGAAATAAAATGGAGGTGGAAGGACCTGGATATTCAACGTTTCGCCAACGTCAATGACCATCCCTCTTGAAGAAGCCCGCATAAATCGGGCGAAACGTTGAGTATCCAGGTACTTCCACCTCCATTTTATTTCATATATATATATATATATATATATATATATATATATATATATATATATATATATATATATATACATATATATATATACGGATATATATATATATATACGGATATATATATATATATATATATATATATATATATATATGCAAAATGTTCTTTTGATATGCATGCGTGAGCATAAAACTTTAAACACATATTTATAAAGTATATTAGTGATTTATGTTTTCATACAATATATACTCACGCGGTGTTCGGTAATTGTGACTCATAGTACCGATGATTCGGTAATTGTGACTCATAGTACCGATGATTCGCGAAAGGATGAACCACTAATGACCGTAGGCATTAAAATAATTATAATAATAGTAATGTACACACACCCTCTCACACACACACATGCACACACACATGCACACACACACACACCGACACACGCACGCATATAAATATATATATATATATATATATATATATATATATATATATATATTATACATGGGGTCCGTAAAGTTACTATACAGTCGGATTACATCCTGTGCGTTTTCTGTGTTCAAATATCGCTTCAAAATAAATTTGCGCTTTCCAAAGTTAGTTTGCTTGGCATGTTTGATTAAATAAACCTGTAAAAAAATAAATATTAACTATTAATACAAAAATAATACAATTAAACAATACGACTGTATAGTAATTTACGGACACCCTGTATATCTAATACCCGATATAAACAAAAACACCAAATAACATATCTAACTAATGTAAGGTTTAAAATCGGCTAGCTGACTATTACAAACAGATATTCATCATTCCAATAAATCACATAAAGTAAAAGGGATATACTGGATGTAAACTGTATTTTTGCATTGTAAGTGGCTGCTCATTTGCTTATTGGGATGGGCGCGGAATGAACAAAGAAGGTGAGTAGGCCACTAGAAAATTCAATAGCATTTGCATATATATATATATATATATATATATATATATATATATATATATATATATATATATATATATGAATGTGCGATAACCACAATTTTTGCAGAGGCTGGACGATTTCTCATGAAAATTAGACAAGGAACAATCTGTATAGCTTAATTGCAAAGTATATTTTCATATACATATTCATATATATATATATATATATATATATATATATGTGTGTGTGTGTGTGTGTGTTGGTTTGTGTGTGTGTGTGCATTGATTATCAGGCAATCGTTTCCATCTTGAGTTCTTTTGGTTTGTGTTCATGTAACCATCGATCTAATTCAAATATCTATTTTAAAATGTGTGTATCATCTCGCCGATTCTGGAAGTCAGAAAAGAAATTTTGATATAAACTTTGCACGTACTGCATATGATAGCATTGTCCCATTCTGCAAGAAATGGCTAGAATAGAGAAGTTGTTCGCCAACGTATTTTGAAAAGTTTAATTTCAATATATAGTAGAGTATTATAAATTTATTCAAGCCAAGACCTCGTACATTAATCCGTGTTGAAAGTTGAACTCATAAAGTATTAAAGTTCTTGTAAAACCCAACAGGTCGCTAAATCCTTAGAAAACTCAAATTCACAACGCGCGTAATTATGGGTGGAACAATCGCAACGCCTAGTGTTGTACCACGCGACTCTTCTGCACAAGCGAGTACATTAAACTTCACGTTGTTACGACTTTGCGTTTCAGATTTACCGCAACGTTGCCGTGCGGCATATCTGCAGTACAGCATATTTACCAATACATGGGTTAGTAAGTTTTGGCAATGTCACTATAAAACGATCCTTTTCGAAGTTCTTCCAAATCACAACGACACCACAAGCGTTAATATATGGAAATAAATGTATTGTAGAGCTTGGAAAATATGCATTAAAGCAATTTGCAAAAATAAAAAAAATGATTACAACAATCGAATAAATACACAAAAAGTACTTACAGTATATGCATATTTTCATGGGGCTATGACGGTCTGCTGGTTGTTATTTTTCGTAGCAGTTGTTGATGTCGTTATTTTAATGGATAGGAAGAAAGCGATAGGATTAGCTTTTAATGTTCATGTGCAGTAATGTTCGCGTTTCCGGATCTACGTTGCCGGTTGGATTTTCAGCAACTTTCTGTAAAATATTTCAACTTAAAATGAAACAACATATGGTAACCTTCTTTCAGGCGCACAAATCGCGGTTCTATTTCTCCTGGAAATTTGTTACTCCTCAGGAATAATCTTACGTGCAATTTATCTCTCGAAAGTCAAGTCCTTGTAAGAAGCTTCTTTCACATCATTATACGCCCTTCTTTGGCGAATATTTTCTATTTATTTTAAGGTGTGGATCTAATTTTGTTTGTATTTAAGTATTTTACGGTTTTAGTATATTGTAATCATAAAAAAATGTTTATTCCGTGTGAATATGGATATTCGCATATTATTAGTTTTTATTGTTTTGTAAATTTTAGAAAAAAATATTATATAGGTTACTCATTCAGATATAATCTACAAGGTCATATTTTTTCTTAATTTTGTTCTCTGTCGTACACTTCACTGCTCAATTTTTGCCAGCATCCTCTGTTTAAGCTCCCAACAATTTGTCGCTCTCATGCTCATAATCCGCCATCGTCTTATTATAAGATATGTTTTTGAAATCCTACTATAGAAACTTGGTTTTCTTATAGAAAATAATGTTACTTTATAAAAATTATAAGCGTATTTTGCTACGCCAAAGTTAACGCTTTCCAGAATTATTATAACTATCATATTTTTTATTAATATTGCCCTTTCTATTTATGTAATATTATTGGTTTAGAATTGTTAATATTTCTAGTGGCCATATTTTATCTTCTTCTAAATTTGTCCTAAAATATAGAGATAAGTGCGTGCTCAGTTAATTATTATTTGTGTAATATTTCTATCATATATTACCTCACATAAATTATACTGTACAACAGCAATTTGTTGTCGGCGTTTTATTATGTTTTTTATTAGTTGAGTTAGAGCGCTGAATTCAAAAATTGTATTAGATATCCGCAATCAAGGCAATTTTCAAGCTATGCTCATATCTCGTTTTAGACAGTTTGATTTCTTGTAGACATTATTTTGTATAGAGAAGTGGATCGGCGCCAAAACAGTAATAGGAGGACCATATATTTATATTGTATCTTATAGTGCAACAGATACATGTTTAAATAGTATGTGTTATTGTTCAGTCAGGGGATATGATATCAACGAATAAACTGAGTTATGATGTTTCTGAGAGTTATGACACGTGTATATGTAAAAGTTCCTATTCACATGAAGGTCTATTTTTTATAAGAATAAAAAATATGCTTCATACTTTTATTTTTCCAAGAGTTCTACTATCCTCACTTCTGGGCTCTATGATAAAACATGAAATGACCAATAGCATAACCATTTGAGACCGCTGTTCTTCCCTTTTTTTTATGAAACAACAGAACAACATTTATATTTTTTAAATATAAATTTATTTCAGCTGGTAAAAAAATATTTACATGGAGTCTGCATTACCTGTGGAGACTGTTGGCCTTTTTAAGCCCAGCCGTTCACTTTCGTGACCAAACTCAAACTCAACTCCTTTCTCTAACCTTCCCGACCTCTTGGACTCACTTCTGTTACGTTATGATTAAAAACACAATCTCACAAGGTGCAACTTTTTCACGCACGTCTGCCCAACATAATTGTGTTTATTAACCTATCTAATGTATGTAAACATGCACAGCTAAAATATATTGAAACGCTTTTATCTACAAAGCATAAATAACTCCCAATATAAACAATGTTCCCAATACCAATTAATAGATAGATAAATAGATATATAGACACGTATATCGATAATTATTAATTTAACATTTAACCATGCTATTATCTAACAATATGCGGAGCATTTTACAGAAAGCTGGGGTGGGTAAAATGTCATGTTCTAATCTGACATGATCATTGTTATAATACCATGTAGTTGCAAGAGATTGTGTCGAAAATAGATGCATGAAACCTAAATACCTTAACCTATTGATGACCAGCATGCAAAATAATTGGTGATCTTTGAGTGAAAACCTTCTGTATTGTAAGGAAAAGGACGCATAAAATACTTTCTCATTTAAAGACAGGGTACGTTTCTCATCGTTGCAGATCAAGCTCGGCTTAATCAATCTATCTTTTAGGTATGTAGAGAAGGATGCTTATAGTTTCTGTTTCTTGTGTAGGACATCTTCAGAATTAGAATATAGAGAAGTAAAAGGCTACCGTTTTTGACAGCTCTCCGTTCTGGCAGCTAATAAAATATTCTATGCTCACAAATTAACAAAGTGGAACTGCCAGCGTAGAGTATAGTTGTTCTCGAATTGAAAACAATTCTTGGCGAAAGTAAAGCCATATACTACGCAGGGTTTTTTATCAGCATGCTAATACAAATCTGGGTGGCGATCATTTTCACGTATGGACCGGTTTAATGAGAATAGCTTCAATGAATGAAGATCAGGGGCAGAGATTACATTGGGATATGAAACAGAAAAATACTAGGTATCGGAACAGCTGGGATGCAGGCATCATGGGTAACAACTGTGCAAAGCTGAAAAAGCGGGCTCCCTAACGCAGGAAATATGAAAAAGTCGATGACACATTTTAAGCCTCGTAGTATATACAACGAAGAAACATGCAAATTTCGTATTCCATCTGTTTTAACTAGTACCTTTCAGTTTACACTTATCCGTATGTTTCTTAGATAATCAATGTATGTTTTTGGAAACACCTTTGTTTATTTTACACATAATCAAACTATGGCTGTACAAATATTAGCTGATAATGCCAGTAAAAAAAATATATATTTTATGCCAACATCTGCATTTATTCAAATCAAGTTAGAACGAGAACTATACCGTGATTGGAGACATGTATTCCAGTTTCTAATTCAGCAATGCAGGAATAAAATAGATCAGCTGCAGAAAGGTAGACAACCTAAATAATAACTACATTTCATCCTACGGCTATAACGTTTATATATGTTTGCAGCATTGACATGTTTTTTTTTAAATATTTCTAGGAATGCGTGGAACATAGTTTATTGCATAAATGTATTTTTACAAAATTGCAAAATACGTTTAAGACTACGATTACTTACCAGTATATATCAAAATATATCATTTGATATTTTTTATCGGTATTATAGTACGCATAATTTTTAGAGCTAAGTTTAAAAATGTTTACGAACTAAAATATATATCATATTAGCTAGTATTTTTTGCAAAACCTAAGTTCAGTAGAATGGTGACCTTGTTTTATGGTTGACTAATTTTGATTGGCTTATATATTGTTTTATTAATATTCATATATATATATATATATATATATATATATATATATATATATATATATATATGTATATGCGCAGAAGTACCCCTCGTTGACTTGCTTCAAAAACAGCTTACAGAAAATGGATTGTGATTGATGAAAGTATGATAGGTTATGAAAAGGAAGGGGTTGTACAGAGATACGTTTTGATACTCCAAAATTTTACAGTAAGCAAACTATGATGAAATTAAAGATAATTTCTGCGAAAATATATTTTTATATCAACTTTATTTCCATTCGTAGCTAAAAGTGACCAAGGAAATGATGCTTCCTTACAAAGAGAAAACGTTATATACATAATAATATAAATATACAAAAATAAATGTGACCATAGGCAATTAAAGTTATTTTCATGGTAGAAAAGTTCATTGGTTTGTATTTCTACGTAGTTTGTATGTTTTTATTAACGAACCGGTTTTAAAAACATCAAAATGGCAGCGACTTTGTAATGGAGAGCCCTGTTTTCAATTTTAAGGAGGTCCACCAGAGCATTCTGTGTTATCATTTCAAGAGAGTTCCATCAACGTAAGGAATATTTATAAACATATTTTAATGTTCCCGTTATTTTGTGCTTGAGAAATATTCGATTACGGCATGTGCAGTTTAAATAAAAATTCATTTAAGTATTTATCGCCTCAAATATTGTTTTAATTTCGGTTCTCGGAAAATATTCCAAGTAAAGATAATTAAAACTATTTCAAAACAAAAAAATATGAACTGAACTTTTATTGACTATGGTAAATTTTATTCCTTGTATATTTATTTTTTCGGGTAGTCGTTTGTTGGTTTTTCTGCTAAACACTCTTACAAAGTAATATCGACTAAATATCGAAAAACAAGGAAACGAAAAAAGTGTCGAAAAAAAAATGAAGCTTTACATACTTTAGTAAAATAATCCGAAACAGCAGAGTTGAGAATTAAAAAAAGAAAACGCATAATTACTTTAGTTTATTAAAGCAAAGGCTCGATAAAAATATTAACAATAAGAAAATGGCGCCTTTTTAAAGCAGAACAGCTTTGTTTAAGTTTTACAGAATCGAACAGTGTAGTATTGCGCCGTAGGATTAAGTCTGGTACTAGTGTAATAAAACGAATAGGCAGAACACGCTGAAATCAACTGAATTAGTTCTTGTACACTGACACAAAAAAGCTAAACAAGATATGTAAATAAAAATAAAAAGGTAATGTAAACGTTTTTAAAATTGCACGTAATCACGTGCGCAGGATTTTCCTTCTTTTCACACTGTTACATCATTAAGGCTGTCCCCTTTTCATGTATGTATAATAATAGAAATATTTAGTTAAAATGAGAATGAAATAGCAGAGACGAAATTCGATCCTCGTAATTTGAGTTTAGAAATAGATTACCTGTGAGAATTAGTAAATGGAATGTTAAACAAACGATTGTTTAGCTTAGAGATAAAATATTTTCAAGAAAGGGATGTGCACTGTCAATTTTGTTATGAAAATTCAATTGAAAGAATGCAGCTACAAGATAATTTGATAAACATGTTTTTAACATATTGGAAATCTAGGTTACTTATAATATAGGTTAAACTTCCTTTTGTAAAAAAGAAAAGTTTTAACACGTATGTCCAGAACACGTGAAAGAAGACACGTGTTTTAACATGTGCATGACGTCATAACATATAGAAAGTTCTAGATATAGTTAGAAAACTTTAGAGTTAAGAAGGAGAAGCAGGGAGAGACGGAAAGAGAGTCTGAGTATCGAACGTCTAGAAGCGAGACGGTCACTTGTGAAACTTAGAATGAAGCTTTGAATTCTTGATGATGAAAACGACGACCGGTCGTGAGAAAAAATAAACCCATCATTTTTTATAAACGTCGTCTTTGTGTTGTGATTCTACCAAAAGGTAAAGTGAAAATTGTATTATATGTCTATATGTCTGTGTTATAAAATATCTTGACATACACATCTCATATCTACAATATGAACTCTACATCCCATATCTACACTTAAGATTGTCTACACCAAGAGCTTCCATCTACACATCTAAGTAATGATTTTTTTAATATATATGGATCGTTATAAACGAACAATCTCTCTCACAACATGCATCGTAATAAAATTCTCTCTCTCTCTCTCTTTCTCTAAGACTCTCTTTTAATGAAACCTCTATATAACAAAATACGATTTGGTGGGCGTGGGTCAGTTTGCATCAACGATGCAAAACCGAACCTGGGTTATATACAATAAATACAATTTGGAGCCGTAGAGACCAGACCACCCAGCAAGGGTGAGTTTAAAAAATAAAGAAATAAAAGAAAAAACTTCGGTACTACGGAAAAAAACACAACGTTTTAAAAGGGTCCAAGATAATAAAAAAATAAATAAATAATACCACGGGAAAAAAGCATAACAGGATCACAGAAATGCGAACAAAAAGAAAAAAAAATGAACACACACGCACACGGAAAACTTAAGTTACAAGAAAATATTAAAAAAAAGAAAAAACTGCCGATATGCCGTAATAATTATAAATGAGATACAGTCAGTTCAAAATAAAAAAACTACCCACGAATATTTCATTCATAAATAAAAAAAAACGAATAGAAAAAGGGCAGTGTAATTCATAAAAATATGTGCTAAAATCTGAATTGTTTTGAGAAAGTGTCAATCATAATAAATAACAATTTACGGTCAAAATCTGAAAGTATATTAACAATTCTCGAGTATTAAAAGGAAGAATAAATGAATAAATAAATAAAATAAAATACATTATAGAAAAAAGAAAGATACAGAAATGAAATCAAATTAATGCATTATGCATAATTTTCGGCTTTTTAGTGTGTTTTAATTGTTTTGGTCTTTGTAAAAGGGACAATATTTTGTTTTGTGTCAACGGACTTTTGAAATGTATAATGAACCGATTTTTTATTTATTTTTTTGTGTTTTGTTGCAAAATGTTTAAATGTAATAAGGTATTTTCTTTTTGAAATGTGTTTTAAACACTATTGTCAATTTATAGTTAATGTAAATATTATTCATTTTCACTGCAAGAATTCAAAGTTATCACTAAATTTACATTAGATTTAAACAGTAAAGGAGAAAATAAGACTAGTTAAGACGTATGGTTGGCTTACAGAATCAGGTAGAATTTTAGAAGGCGGACAAGAATTAAAATTACGTAAATGGGGTATTTACAGAGTTTTTAGATGCCATAAGCCGTAAGAAAGATGTTTTTTTAACATTTGTTTTTTTTTCAGAGATCCTATAATTTGTTCCCAAGAAAAGTGACTTGGTAGGGATTGGTAAGCACAAGATGTGCCCCTATTCGAAAAATTGGGGAACCTAGTAAGTGCTTAAAATAAGCTGGTTGCACGTAACGACTCCATGCAAGTGGTAAGACTTGGCTTAATTAATACACATTCGTTAAAAAGCATACGCCAATACTTAAGGGGCCAGTAAACCGATTATAGGTAGTCCCGAGTCAATCACATATAGCTTAATGAAGTAAGAGACGAAGAAATATGGCGTAGATTACGTAAGAAAGATATAACCTTGTATTTTTTTAGAGACGCATGAATGTGGGATATACCTGCTGGATCTTGGTTAGGGAAAGTTTCAAGAGTCCAAGCAAGGAAATCCGAGTGAATCCGTATGCGAGAAAAAAGGCATATCTTGATAGTTAAAGCCAACCAAGAAGATTGGTTATGAGCGTTTGTATGTCCCATATAATATAGTTATAGAAAAAAAAACATACTTGATAAGACTAACCATGCGGAAAGAGACGATCAGGACACTTTTTGTACGAAGGAAGTCGTCCGTTTCAAGGGAGGTCGAAACCTCTAGTCTGCGGCATATGGGTGACTGGAATTATGCTGATATGAATTATAGGTAAATACCCTACACCCAAAAAGTAAATGCCAATAATATCAGAAAGGTTCTGATCTTATAAAAATATAATAATTGTGAAGTCCGCCGAGGAGGGCTGACTGAAAGAGATTTTTTTAGCCTTGTCTTTCCTAGCTGTGTTGTTGTGTAAATGTAGAAAAAATGTACTAAATTTTAAAATGCATACATTTTTGGTGAATTATGGAAGGGAGGGATGTTACATGATAAGGGTTGTCCCCTTTTCATGTACGCATAAAAATGGAGAAATTTAGTTAAAATGAAATAGCATGGACGAAATTCGAACCTCGTAATTTAGCTTTAGAAACAGATTACGTGTGAGAATTAGAAAATGGAATGTAAAGCAAACGATTGTTTAGCTTAGAGGTACAATAGTTTCAAGAAAATAATGTGCACTGTCAATTTTGTTATGAAAATTCAATTGAAAGAATGCAGCTACAAGATAATTCAATGAACATGTGTTTAACATATTAGAAGTATATGTGACTGAGAATATAGGTTAATATTCCTTTTTTTAAAATAGAAAAGTTTTGGACACGTATGTCCAGAACACGTGAAAGAAGACACGTGTTTTAACATGTGCATGACGTCATGGAGAATAGAAAGTTCTTGATATAGTTAGAAAATTTTAGAGTTAAGAAGGAGAAGCAGGGAGAGACGGAGAGAGAGTCTGAGTATTCGAACGTCTAGAAGCGAGACGGTCACTTGTGAAACTTAGAATGAACTTTGAATTCGTGATGAGTAGAACCAGGCCTGGCCGTGAGAAGAAATAAACCCGTCATGTGTTTTTATAAACGTCGTCTTTGTGTTGTGATTCTACAAAAAGGTAAAGTGAAAATTGTATTATATGTCTCTCTCTCTCTTTATATATATATATATATATATATATATATATATATATATATATATATATATATATATATATATATAAGTAAATAGATGAGAAAATAAAGTAAATAATTCAAGGGGAAAGGATGACCGGTGTCTGAAAATTCCGGAATAATACAATAAGTATAGAAGTAAATGCACATATTAAAATATAACTGAAGAGGCATGCAGAATATACACGCCCATGTCGATGGATATATTTGATTGATAGAAATATGTAAACATTAAAATAGAGACTGCTGATGTAAAATCGACCAAATAAAGAAGAAATAAGAATTCAATGAATATTATAAAGTTATAAAATGCTAAGAAAATATGTAGAAAAAACGATAATGTGATAGAGAACTATATATATGCTAAAGGTGTATTTATTAGTTATGTAATTTCAAATTTACCTATTTAAACGTGGTCGTATGTTTGAAGTAGGTGATTAGTTCGTTTTTAGAGTTTTTTTTTTATATTACTACTGCGGGGAAGTAATTATTGTTATAACTTCGGTTGTGCAGAGGCAATACGACTTAGAGCCTGGAGTATATGACTTACCCCTTTTAGGATAGTCCATTTAATTGAGAAGTGGGTATGGTTATAATTAAGTTTTTTAATAAAATTATCAGAAAAGTTCCTTGGTTATTATTAGAATATTTGTTGTTCAAAAAAGAAGTGTGGTTTGATATTCTTTTCCTGAACTAGCGCTGAAAGTACTTCTTTTAAACTCCTAGGCCTAACGTTTACTGGGAATATGAGCTGGAATAGATATATTGAGAGCATTGCCAAGGCTGCTGCAAGGAAGGTTGGCTCCCTCTATCGTGCTAGAAAACTAATTACGCCTGACAGTATCCTATACCTCTATAAGGCAACCATTCGCCCATGTATGGAGTACTGTTGTCACATCTGGGCTGGTGCATCTGCTGCTTGTCTCTCGCTCCTGGACAGGGTTCAAAAGAGAGTCGCCAACCTGATAGGTCCTGAACTGTCATCTAGGCTTCAACCTCTGTCCCATCGACGAGATGTTGCATCCCTCTGCCTGTCCTACAAATACTTTAATGGTGAATGCTCTGACGAAATACAAACACTTGTACCTCCCCGACGTAACTACCCCCGACAAACCCGACAAGCTACTAAGTCTCATCCCTTTACAATAGAGATCCCTTGGTGCAAAAAAGCCTTTTACTCCAATAGTTTCTTCCCCAGAACTGCGGGTCTTTGGAACTCCCTTCCGGGATTCTGCTATCCCAACTGCAATGATATGCAGAAGTTCAAGTGTAATGTTAACAAACATCTTTCTACTCATCTCCCTTCATAATGCCCCCGCTAATTAAGTCCCTATTAGTAGCCCCCTGCTTCCAAGTTGCACTGTGCCTTGTTTGGGGTGAACGTTGAATAAAAAAAAGATATATGTATGCACTTTGTAACAGCTCGATGTCTTAAATTAATATTGATTTGCTGATTTGTACAGGGGAAATATTTTGAATTGTGTGTCGGTGCAATGAACAAAGGGCGGGACAGTGATTGTAGCAAAACTGTTTTGGAGGGGATAACCGTTTGTTGTTATTGTTAGGATGGCTGTTTGGAAAAATATTATTATTCTCATTATTATTGTTATTATATTAATTCTTTCTTAATTATTTTAAACGTCCGGGAGATTTTTTTTATCGTTAATCACATAAGTGTGTCTTTAAAATGTACTACAAATAAGCGTTGCATCCAGGGCGTCATAATCGAGTGTTTTCTCTCACTCTCAATGAATCTCGCATCATATTTAACGCATTACGATTTAATAATTTCTTCTTTTACGAAATTTTTAAAAATCAAGAATT
This sequence comes from Euprymna scolopes, assembly GCF_053919585.1. Taxonomy (NCBI): domain Eukaryota; kingdom Metazoa; phylum Mollusca; class Cephalopoda; order Sepiida; family Sepiolidae; genus Euprymna; species Euprymna scolopes. The sequence goes on from NC_136485.1 coordinate 148,380,160, forward strand.
ACGCTTGACGGATAACGCAATTCAGTATCTTAAAATCATAAAAGTTTGCGATAAAATTTCAATCCCATCACTTTTCTTTGAAAATTTTTAAAAGTAAGAGAGCCTTTTACATATAGACATTTAATTGTTGTGAATTCACACATAGTTAAAAAGATTAAAGGCATATTTTTTTATTTAAAAAAATAAATATAATGATATAACTAAAGTGTTATGTCTGAATTCAACATTCACGTTACCGAATTAATTTTCTTTAAAAAACATAAAACAATTCAGTAAAAGACAAAGTCCTATGTTTAAATAATTTTATTTTTAAAAATTACTAATAATTTAGGGAAGCACCTACAATTAATTTTCTTCTTTAAACTTGGTAAAAAAAAGTAAAAATCCAAGCCAATTTGTTCCTGAATATTTTGCTTGCAACTTGCTATGATGTTTCAAATATACCAGCACCAAAAAGCAAAAACAAGAGGGGCTGGGGAGAAAGCGAGACCTTCCCCATAACCTCCCACTGACATAACATAATAAGTAAAAAAAAACAGATGTTTAATTTGGATTTGAATTTTAAATTGTCAAAAACAGTACTTATATATATATATATATGTGCATGTATACATATATATATACATATATATATATATATATACAAACGCATATATATGTGTGTATATAGATATATAGATGTATATATATATGTATATATATAAATGTCTATATATGCCTTCATATATGCATAGCTATATATATATATAAATATATATATGCATATGTATATATAGATACATATATATATATATACATATCTCTCTCTCTCTCTCTCTCAATTATAAGCGGTTTAAATAATCTTTTAAATGCACATCTTTCTTAACGCCTCTTTGGTATACAATTTTTGACGGTTCCATATACTCAACGAAATAAATTTGTGAGGAGAATCTCGTCCGTATTTCATGCACGTATTCAATAAAAGTACATCTAAATTATGTTTGAGTAATTTTTTTGTAGACGCTTAAACTAGATGCATATGAAACCGAAAAAAGACTAGTTTCCTTATGAATTCTAGGGATGTTTTGTATCCGTAAGTAATATACATGCAACCTGTAGAGATATTGCAACATTTCTTATAAAGAAAAATGACGGGTGTTAATTGCAATTTTTGGCAGATATTTTTTAAGAATTCTTATCGATATAGATGTTTTTTAATGCGCAGGCACGGAAAGTATTATAAATATTTTTCACACAAAGCGATTCTGAATTTTTGCTTTTTCGTATCGTATATGTTAAAATATTCTGGACACATTTTCTTGAATCTTACAAAAGAGAACAAGTAGGAAATAATTTTGGGGATGAAGCTTACAGAATTTATTTTCAACAAGTTAATATATTTACCATAGAAATCAAATATGAAAACGGTTCAGGATGTTCGTATTTATGAATGTCAAAGGTACCCCCGTGTACATGCGGCAATATTTGGCAGAAAATATCCTAACAAGAGATATACTAGTAATATACTGGTATTTTGTTTTTATTTCTGACATAGTTTGTGAAAACAGTTCCAAAGTTTTATGTTTAAAAAAAGAAAATTCGGAGGACATTTTAAAATTAATTATTACGTAAACAAGTTGTCATCGAGATGCAGATGACATTTTTAAATTAATTATTACGTAAACATGCTGTCATCGAGAGGAAGGGCCTCCAGCAGTTTGCATAGCTTTACAAACCGGCAAATAATATAATAGTAAAATTTGTGGTAAAAGTAATTCGAATATTTTAAAAGCCGCTTAAAATATTTAATATGCGAATAGAATAATTAAAATAAAAAAGGCAATAAAAAAAATCTATCGACCTGTAAAAGTGAAATGGTATGTGTGCGTGTGTGTATTTGGGTGTAGATTTCCCTACTAAACTACTCTCTTAATATTATGTCTACAGACTCGAGAGTTGACAAAAGGAGTATTGCGATTTGGGAAACCTTTTTAATCGGTTTTATGCCATACATTTTGCTGTCAAGGGGTCATATTCAACGATTTTATCTGTGAAAAATCTACCGAACTCCTCCGCAAATTTTAGTCTACACACATGAAATTTTAGATGTCTGTTACTAAGACGTAAATGAAATATTTTTATTTGATTTAACATAAAAACCATACATGTTAATTGGCCAAAATTTGTGTCGAAGTTAAAATAAATGTGGCCTCTACCGTCTCTACCTTATTAATCAGCCAATTTTTGCATTGAACATTGCACATTTGGCATAAAGTGTATTCAGACATAGGACGAGATTCACTCAGGTCCATTGATGATAGTTGGGATAGAGCACGCGCTTCTGTTCAGGATTCTGTTTTCAATTTGCAAAAACTGGTGTGTATGTATGTATATAAAATATATACATATACGCATTTATACATATATATATATATATATTAAACATTTATGTACATATATACACATATTATATATACATATATATAATACATTATATATATATATATATATATATATATATATATCCATACATATTTACATACATTTCCTATTCGTCCACAGAGGTGGGTGTACCTTGAATAATAATTATTTTCTAGTTAAAATAAACGGCAACACATATGAAATGACCAAATGCAATACGAAATATTGTTTTTTAAAGAAGATTGTATATATTCTATTCTACTTAGACTTTTTACCACGCAAACACCAAGTGATAATGCAATAATTTTAATCCTATTTCTCCAAGTAGTAATCGCTAGAGAATATGGAAAACTCAGCAGCGGTGAATTCATTTCCGAACTGAGATAAATGAATTATATTTCTTCTTTAATCCTTTTAATTACAAAATGAATTTGCTTGGTTCTTTAAAAAAAACATTATTTTTTTCTAGTTGTTTCCATTTTGGAATCTCGTTTAAATAAATGAAAAAGACGAAAGGTAACAACGAAAAAATGTACGTATAGTTTTTTTTTCCATTTGCAACAATTCTCTTTGGAATTTTTAGCATTAACGTTAAGTACTTCTGTTCATTGCAGCTTGTATTTTAAGAGTAGGATTAAAATGCATTTCCGAATTCGATTTAAACGAATTCTATAAATATCCTTGTTATTTGATGTAATTGTGCGTTTTAGGGTATCCACATTTTACAACCATTCTCATACATTTATTATATGTGTGAACTTAGTAATATTTCGAAACATTCAAAAAGATAACAGATTAGAAGATTTCGAATATATAACAGTTTTAATCATTCCTCACATCTACGTAAAATAGACTATATAAATACAATTTTTCAATATTAAAAATGTCAATATGCTTTGTTTTCTCAAAATTTCCAGACGAAAACGCAATGCATTTAATTAATGATTTAAAAGATGGGTGGATTTATTTGGTTGGAGATGTGTTTAATATACATAGTTTTAAATACGTTGATGGGCATCTATTCAAAATATCTGACTGCAAACTAATTCGAATATGTTACATTAATTAGTTAAATATAAAAATAATGCATATATATATATATATATATATATATATATATATGAATATTACATGCCATGCTTATTGTTCTCTCAAATAAGACTCACTATGTTGATTATGAAGTGCGTATTTTTACATAAAGATGATTATTATTCTTTTATAAAAAATAGTTGAGCTCAAATAACGTTGATTAGTGACAACAAACTAGCACCTAGAAAATTAGATAAACAGGTAAATGCAAAATATAATGCAGTAATATAGAATGAAAAAGAATAAAGGAATAAAAGTATTGACATAAGCATAATATCCGTGAAAGAATTAAGAAATAATTATCAGTCATGAAAATAATACCGGTTTTATAAAGAAATATTATCAAGTTAAAAATATATTAAGTATTTCATTTTTTTTTAATATTAAAGATTTAAAGAGACATATTAATAAAGATTTGATTGCATAATATTGATTGCATAACAATATATATATATATGTATATATATTTATATATAATATACATATATGTATATGTATATATATAATATATACATGCATATATAATACGCACACACCTATATATATATATATATATATATATATATATATATATATATATATATATATATGCATAAAATGAGGTCTTCATTAGAATGATAAGTAAACAAAATAATATTTTCACTGTAATGTAGATGCATATTTTGGGACATCAGGCGCTATTTTTATTGATTAAGAAAAACATGAAAAAAATTCAGATAAGTAATCTATTAAACGAGGTAAAACAAAGAACTTACTTATACACATGTTTCAGTTTAAAATTAAGTATTAGTAACTCAATAATTTATTTCTCACGTGATTATCGAGTGTTTATTGTAGACAAAGAAAGAGTTATATATATATATATATATATATATATATATATATATATATATATATATATATAAGAATGAATAACCAATGCTATATTCCCAAGTTCATGATGTTAACATCCAATTTGATCCTGTAATGCATTTGACATCTAAAACTGTTTACAGTATCTGCCCTGTAGCAAAAATTCAACTATTTTATCAATCAGTGAATCTATTTTCCCTTGAATTATCAGAAGAAATAGCAACAATCGATCCATCCAAAAAAAATGAAAATGCGTTTTGACATGATTCATGTTCCACAAATTTTAAGAGAAAACGAAAATACCTAATATGTGTATATTACATATTTTGAATTGCGAAAAATATCTACATTTAATACAGACTTTTTTCATTTTATAATATATATATATATATATATTTATATATATATATATATATATATATATATATATCTGTGTGAGTGTGTTTCTATTATTATTAGTAGTAGTATAATTATTATTGCGATTATCATTATTATAATGACTTAGACCTGTCTTTTTGTGTTAGTGCTCACTTCAATTGACGCTACATAAAGTGCACTGTTTTATTCTCTGTTTTTCATAATCATCCCAAACTCATGTACACTTTATCCTAGCTTTATTAGTACACATATATTATCACATTTCACATATATTTCTGTTTAGCTCAATTATATTTAATATACGTTACAATCTTTCACACAAACTTATCTATGCACACACATCAATTTTCATATACAATATATTCCTGCATACGTTATCGCCTTTAAGATGCATTCATTTTTGTACGAATGTTACACACTTCCGCGCTCATTTTTGTTTGTGCGTTTATCCACTTTTACACATACATTAACCTATCACACTAATGTATTTGTACCTATATAATAAACTTTCATGCACATTTATGTGTATGCATACGTTAATACTTATCATATACATTTATGTTTTCAAGTAGCGTATTACCTTTTAAACCGTTATGGGTTTACGTACGTCATAGTTGTCGGTCTGAAATTTTAATAATATAATTAAATATATCGTCTTTTCTAAGTCAAAATTCACTTTTTTTAGTAGAAAAAGAAACAACTAAGTTATATTCCCAGGAAATTTATTTTCTCTCTTAAAAATCTTCTAAGGAAAAAAAGGAGAGACAAGGAGTTACTTTTGCTTCAATACAAACATTTATAACATTTTTATATAACAATCTGATTAGCCAGGATGTTTTCAATGTTGCTTGCATACTGACCTGAGAATTGCTCATTTCTAAAATGCAATCCCTAAGAATAATGTATTGTCAGTACAATTTTCTGAGTAGCTTACTGGTATTTAAAACGTTTATTTTTTTCAATTTCTGGATAGAGATTTTCTAAATGATAGGTTTCTTGAGTTCTCGGACGCTATTGTCCCGTTTGCCGATTACGTGGCAAAATCTATATTGTTTAAAATAGTACTCTGATTACAATGTTGTTTGTTGTGATCCTGTTCTTATAGAATAACCATCACCAGCTGTTTTTAGTACACAACAAAATTCAAAAACCTCGTCCACGATTGTTGTCCCGGTGGAAAAGTGGCAGTAAAACGACGAAATCAACAGAATTATTCTAAAAGTAATTACTGTATTAATTAATGTAATTACAAAGAAATTATATCTCCATTTGCGACTGTTAGTTACCCAGGCTATATTCTCGCATAAAGTCGCGACATTTTCAGCCGAGAATATCAACTTATATAATATCTGGCTTAGTTAATTATGAGGAAATAGGTACGTGCTCTAAAACTGAGAAAATTAATACATAAATAAAATATTTATTATTAAATTTAAACAAATACAAAATAATTATACAACTAATACTTATATGTATATGTATAAATATTATATAGATAAATATTATAAATATATAAAACTCATTTACATCATAAAAAATACACATATATGTATATATATTTATATAATATAAATACACACACACCCATATATATATATATATATATATATATATATATATATATATATATATATATATGTAATAGATTTATATTAAACGCAAGAAACTGGTTCGTTTAAATTGCACATAAACCAGTTTATTTTTAACGGCCGTAGTCATTACCACGAAACATATAGTGCATCATATCTTTAAAAATGTTTACCGGCTATATAATGTTTAAAATCCAGCCCAGTGTATCAGCTCATTTTATATAAATAACGATTTGTGACACTTATTTATAATTAAATAGAACAAAACAATGCATTTAATATTACACACCCTAGTAAACTATCGTCGTATAATGCCACATTGTACTTGATATTTTTTCTTAAATTAATTATCTCATTAAATCCCTTTACAACGAAGAACATTTAATGATAATCCAATTTGTTTCTCAGCTTCATACACACACACACATATATATATACATATATATACATATATATATATATATATATATAAGAGCAAACAGTGAATAAAACATGTTAAAACACTTTGTAAAAAGAGTCATCACATATTTAATCTAAAAAGGAAACACTTGAAAAGTCGATAGGCTTTAATACGTGAAGTTCTGAAGAAATATTTCCTTCTCATCAGAGGTTAGGAATAAGCAAAATGTGGGATCGGATTTTGCATACAAAAGTATTTGATTAAACTACGAGTAAATCAAAGATCTCACTGGATAGCAAAGGTGAAGCAGAGGGAATATGGTGAGGAAAAGCGTGATTACACGTAAATCGATAGTCTGGTTTAAGGTAAACAATCCATGACGATAAAATCCAAAAAATATAACTCCAAGAATGTTAAGTAAGTTTCTAATTGCACAAGTAAAATTCCAGGAAATCACGTAATTGGAAGATGGTCAAAAATAATCCAAAAGGGCGACCACCATGAAATAATTCATAAATATGTACAAAGAAAAGAAAAGGGGGCAATTCCAATAATATTAATAACAGAAAAATAAGATATGCTTTTCACACGATTGCCGAGATATAATAAGAAAGATCAGGGAAGAAGAGGAAAAACAGGGAAGAAGAAGAGGAAAAAATTAAAACCAACCTCACCCAGAAATCTTAACAAATGAACACCCAATCAACTCTCATAGAGAAAAAAGAAAGAAAATCGAAAGCATTGCTGCCAAATTTTAAGGACTAAACCACTGCCCACCCCAAATACAAACCTTACCTTGAGGAGTTTGAGGATTTCATGTTAAATTTAGTCAAAAATAAAATTTAATAGATCCGGTTACACGAAAAAATACATATTTTTCCCCGAAAAAGTTAAAAAAGAATAAACACACATTCGTCTCTGCTGATGAGACAAAAATGATGATAAACTTGACTATACTACATATAAAAGACTTTTGTATAAAAACTTAATAACTGTCATAAAATAGTCTCTCATCACACTTTATATTCCATTTATTCTGAAGCTAAACTTTTACTGACTTCTATGAATATTCATATCTTCACTGAAATAATTTCTCCGGGTACCTATAGATTCATCCTCAAGTATCATAAACATAATTTATATGACATCCCCCATCAGATTGATCTGCCCATCTAACTCTGACTTAGGTGCTGTAAGCAAAACTATCTTAGATAGAATTACCGCTTCTATTAAAAAAATAAGGTTCCCTATTTTGATCAATTCAGATTCCGTAATTAATTGGTTTGTCTCCCTTAAAAATAAACACTTCTTTAACTTTATAACCTTTGACATCCAAAATTATTATCAATCAATTGATCCGATCCTTTTAAATAAGACTCTCATCTTTGCTAAAAGGAATTCTGACTAAACTAATTTAGAAATTAAATTAATTCTCCTAGCGAGAAAGCCCCTTATACAATTTAACAATAAGCTTTAGACAAGAAAATACCCCCCTGATAATTTTGACATCTTGATGGGTGCTTCTGACTCTAATTTAGCACAAAGAATAGTAACATCTAATAACAAAAGTATCAAATCAGCCCACACATCCCTTTCCCAATTAAACCCAAAACTAACTGAAATAACAAACACGCTTGTCCACTCAATAATGATTGCATACATAAAGATGTTATATATTCATGCACAAATACTGAGCTCCCACGTAATTCTCCCCTAACAGATACTAATATTTCGTCTTAAAGCTATCCTTCCTCCCATTTCCCATCTGATATAATTACTAATCCAATATACAACTCGAGCAACCCCTCCATCTACAATCATACAACTAGCAGTAATAATAATAATAATAATAATAATAATAATAATAATGAGGATCATAAAATTTCTCATACCAGCAATCCTAACACTAAAAACCTTCACTACCCCCTCTAAATGTATCATTGTACCACATTTTGATGAACACTATGAACAAAATTCAAACGATTTAACTCATACAAATCAGCAAGTTGATATTAATATCAGACCTCGAGCTTTTAATAAGTACATACATATATCGGCGCTACTTCAACATTAATTAAGAAAAGAATATTAAACCACAGTTCTTCTTTTAGCACCCATAATTCTAATAATATCCAAGGAACGTCTCTACCCACATTAATTTTGAAAAAAAACTTAACTCTAACAATACCCCCTTCTATATCAAATGGACTATCATAAGCTAGGTAAATCTGAGACTCCAGGCCCTAAATCATGTCGCCTCTGCTCAACCGAAGCGATAACTATAATTACTTCCCCTCAAATTGACAATATAATGAATTCTAAAAACGAACTGATCTATTTATGTAAACATAAACCCAAATTTAAATATGGCAATTTTGAAATTACATCATTATTACTTTAACCTTTCAGATTGATATATAAGTCTTCTTTAACTTTATTGTTTTTTCTACATACCTTCTTAATTCTTTATAACTTACTCACCCTTTATTTTACTTCTTTATTTCTTCTTTGTTTGACCGGTTTTCAATCTGCAATTTCCGTCTTAGTCTTTAAATATTCCTATCTACACACATATGTATACCCTTCATGTATATTTACTTATATTGTACTATATGCATTTACTTACATACTTACTTTCTTTATCCGGAATTTGGAGAGACCGTCTATCCACCCCCCTAAAAATGTTGTTTATTTTTATATTTTATTTATTTATTTATTTATTATTCATTTTTATTCATTTATTATTCATTTTTATTTATTTATGAGTGTATTTATTTATGTTTTCTATTTAGTGTATTTTAAAACTCTTGCTGACATTTTCTTCAGTAATGACATGCACATATCAGCTGACCTATTTTTGCCCTATATTTTTTCGCGCCTTGTAACATCCTTTTTTCCTGGGTCATTTTGCCATATGTTTTTCTATCTTATATTTAATTCTATCACCATTTATTTTTTCCTCTTCTTATTCCCTGATTTTTTCCACTTCTTCCCGGCAGTCGTGTGAAAAGCATATCTTATTTTTCTTTTATTCATATTATTGGATTTTTCCCCTTTTTATTTTCTTAGTACATATGTATGAATGATTCCATGGATTTAGGCTATTTGGATTATTTTTGACCATCTTCCAATTACGTGATTTCTTGGGATTTTACTTGTGCAAATAGAAACTCAATTAACTTTCTTGGAGTTATATTTTTTGATTTTACCGTCATTTGATTATTTACCTTTCACCAGAAAATCCATTTACGTGTAATCACGCTTTTCCTCACCATATCCCTTCTGCTTAACTTTTTCTTATAAAGTAAGATCTTTGACTTACTTATAGTTTCATCAAATACTTTTGTATGCGAAATCCGATCCCGCATTTTGCTAATTCCCAGCCTCTGATGAGAAGGACCGTATTTCTTCGAAACTCCGCGGATTAAGGACTATCCACTTATCAATTGTTTCCTTTTTCAGATTAAATATGTTTTAACTGCTTTTGAAAGTGTTTAAACATGTGTTTTTAACTATTTGCTCTTATTATACGCTCTATCTCCTATTTGGTTTTATAAAGTGTTTACACCTGGTTGAGATTACTTTATAAATAAGTATTCTTTAATATTTATAATATACTTTAGTTTTACCATCTTTGATCATTTTGGTAAATTTAACAATAATTTGATTATATATATATATATATATATATATATATATATATATATATATACGTATGTGTGTATGTATGTATTATTATTATTATTATTATTATTATTATTATTATTATTATTATTATTATTATTATTATTATTATTATTTGCTCGCTCTCGTCTGTGTTCCGGTATTGATATTTTTGCCTATCATAATTTACTATGAAATTGCATGATTATTCTGTATATAACAAAATCATATCCTTCCTACTATTGATCATATTTGCCGGTGAAAAGTTTTTCCTCACTAACTTTGGATACCCTTGACACGTTTTTTTTCGCCCTGGTTTTGATTAAAAAATAATTTATTGTTTGGACCAGTTGGTCATTTGGACTTTCCAAACTTCAATTGTTTACTAGGTGTCGCGGGTCAGATTTAAAGGTTCAGGTTATTCCTGAAAGTGAACATTTAGGTAAATATCTGGAGACCGGTGTAAGGCATAACATCAGTAGCAGAAACTCGTAATGATACAAGCTATATACAGAATATACTTTGTTCGGAAAAATAACTCCTTTTTGAGATGTATATTTTCAAGTTTATAAGCTATTGTACATCATTCAATTTTGTATTAGGCCCAGATAATTTCAGGAATTAGAATGGAATATACACCGTTTTAGAGCTTACATCTTGACTGAGTTTTCCCTTATCACCATAACTAGGAAAAATGAGAATGCAACCGCATGGCAAAGTTCTGCTACCGATTTATCCGAAACTCGAATTACTCCATAAACATACCAGATATTTTGGAATTCGGCACTGGTTTGGTTTTACATATGAGTAATGAAAGTTGATCTTCAGGACTTATTAGGATGCACATCATAACATATACTTTGTTTTTCTTATACTCTTACACGAAAGATTTATTATTATTAAGTTACCAGGATTAATCTTTCGAGTCCGAGTGATAAAAGTGTATCCAGATTTTCCAGAATCTCTACATCTTTCTATAACATTTGCAGATAAATTTGCATTATCCAAACAATCACTTACAATTGATTTCTCGTTGTCGGTCAGCACTAGTGTTCCCTGCCATTTAAGTGGCAAACCCCCCTAAAGGGATCCAGTGCTTATAACACTACTTCATCTGGTCTGGTTAGTGTCTTATCCTCGGCCCCGCATCCTCATTGTCCATCCGCGCTTATTTTTGTGGCGTACATTTTTAGTGACACACACACACAAATAGGAGGAACCGATAGCGCAGGGTTTAACTTAAAATTACCGTTTCATTTTTCACGGTTCCATGTGTGTGTGTGTGTGTGTTTGTTGTACACCCGTAACATTTTCCGTATGTACAATTTGTGCTGGGGGATGATACATAAGTAAGTATTTGGCAGTCTAGTGTTTTATTAATAATTTAGCCGTTTTAATTACTATTGTCCGTTGTATCTCTTACCCATTCATCTCATTCAAATCTCTCCCATTCTCTTTTTCAATGTTTTGCGGTATTTTTCATAACGGAACTAATATTAATGGCGAAATCCTAATTTTTTTATCGACCGTTTTTTTTTAACTCTCTAGCTTGTTCAGTGTATGTGCTCCGCTTTACCGTTTTCTTTGATCTTCAACCTGTCTGCTGGAACGGCTAATTCAACAAATTGGTAGGGCATTTGATTCTTTTAAACGAGTATAACATCCGTTCTGCTTGTTTGAATAACTTTATCTGTTTATATATCAATGTCTCAGAAAATACTATGACATTCATTATAAAGCATTGCTGCTGGTTTGTGCTTGCAGGATATATCTGGGTGTTCAAGATAAAGATAACTGCATAATTTTCAGTGTACTGACTTTCCTACTTGATCCTGTCTAGTCTTATATTGCTGCTCTAGATTTCTGCATTAGTTTATTATTTGTCTATTTGTCCCCAGTGCTGGACTTTGCTATTTTCTTGTGTCTTATCTATCCTCGTTTTGGTGTGATTGGATCCTATCTCGCTATCTTTTCTGGTCCTTTTTGACTCCGTTTCCCTGTTTAGGTTTCCTTTTCGTAAACATGTTGAATTTTTTTCGTAAGTCCCATCTCTTGACGTCTATACGAATCGTACGTGTAACTTTTTTTTTTACTGATTTCTCTTTTGTAGTTGTTTTATTTGTTTCTGTCTTGTTTTTGTATTTCCAATGTTTTCTGCAGTACATATTACTACGCGGTAGAACCTCCTGCCTTATTTCCTTATTTTCGCGTTACTAATTTCAATCTGTGTACTTATACAATTAATATATGATTAAGCACATATTAAATGTAAATAGTATTATAATTGTCACAACATATATAGCATTAATCTTAATTCAATTTTGAATTAAAACAGCATAAAAAAACGTATTGTCCAGCATAGTAATCAATAACAATGAATCAGATTGATTGCCAATTACAATACTTTTTAGACTGTAAAATTGAAACTGCTGTGTTTTCCCCTATCTCAATTAAGAAGGACATTTTTATATCAAATTGATTGATGAATACAATCATTTTGTACAAAATATTCATTCATATCAATCATATTATGCATCGAAGTTATACTTAAATACTGCGGTCTGGCGTACCGTTTTTAAGAACATTTCAAAATTCATATAAATCGTCCTGGATTTTCCGGGAATACATCTAAACTAAATGATATATTATTGTATTTCAACTCAATTTATCCTAGTTAGTTCTTAGTTGTTCATCGAACGGAAACTATCAAACTTAGCTCCACCGTAGCCAGCAAATATCTATGACAAAATTCCAGTGAAATCAACTAGTAGGTTCTAATAAAAGAAACAACAGTGCAACATACGAACAGGAAAATATAGAGAATGGAACTATAAATTAATTTAATTTACACGGTACAGTATCTGAAGGAAAACATGCATTTTTTATATATTATGTTTGAATATGTTCGTCTAATTATACAGTAAAACATCCTGTTATGCAATGCCCAGATGTCGGCTATATATTTCCAAGATAATTCAATACCAATGCAGTGTATGTGTTGAAACATCTGCGCGTTCTCTTTACTTCTAGAAAATAAGTTTAACATTAATAATTTTCACAGGTGTAACTTTAAGAACTGCCAATGTTTTATAAACAGCGATGTTAACGATTCCAGCAGCGCCTACTTCACACCATATCGGGCCGCACATAGCGTGTAATTCTCCTGGTGTTCATTCGTGTTTGCATAATATCCTCGGTTTTAACGCCTGCCTTAACATAACCAGGACACTAGTGTGGTGCATTTAGCATTAGCACACGGATGATGCTTTCAGAATGACTTACACATGTCTACTCGCTAACGGACACACGTAATTTAGCAATACCACTTTCGGACAAGTATTCTAACACCTATAGGTTTACACACTACTGAATAGATTTTAGCATATAAATCCACTATTGGAAATAATATTAGTCATATATATAAGTAAAAGTTATTAAGAGTAAACAGTTATTGGGTTCGAATTGTTGTTGTTATATTGGAAGAAAATAAGGTTGCTTTTCAGTCATAAATATAAAGCCAAATGACTGAATCTTGAATAAAAAGTTTTCTGCTCACTTTATACACTTCTGTTATGCAATGCATTTCCCCAGTTTCCAGAAACAATGAATTTCCCCGTGCGTGAAGCTGCGCGTGTAATTGTGAGGAAAGAGTTGCGCATGTCCAAACAACGCCTCTCCTTAATGACCACTGTTTGAGTCCATTGAAAGTAAAAATCTAGAAGACTAGAAACAATGGCGAGATAAACGGAGAGCATGTACAATGCTTGGAACATCTAAATGGACACCCCTTTTTATACTGACTTGGATCAACGTTTATATATTCACATTGTATTTATCTCTTGACGTTTTCTCTTTAACAAGTTATGGGATTATTATTATTATTATTATTATTATTATTATTATTATTATTATTATTATTATTAAACAAGGAATTGTCTTACACATGTTCGGATGTTTTATGTTTTTGTCTTTGTGTACATTTTTCCCGGCCAAAATCTACATCAGCTGAAGAGCTTAAAATATAGCAAACGAAACAAGTAAGTGTTTCTAACCGGAATTTTAGTTAGAACTTGAACTTCATGGTTAAACTCGGAATTGTCTTACACATGTTCGGATGTTTTATATTTCTGTTTTTGTGTACATTTTTCCGTTCGACAGCAACATCAGCGGTTGAGCTTTAGAATATAGAAGAGGGGGGAAAACAAAAAAAAACAAAAATAAGCGTCTCTTACTGATATTATAATTTAAAACTTGAATTCACGGTTAAACGAGGAATTGTCTTACACATGTTTGGATGTTTTATGTTTCTGTTTTTGTGTACATTTTTCCGTTCGACAGCAACATCAGCGGTTGAGCTTTTAAATATAGAGGAGGGGGAAAACAAAAACAACAAAAATAAGCGTCTCTTACTGATATTATAATTTAAAACTTGAATTCACGGTTAAACGAGGAATTGTCTTTCACATGTTTGGATGTTTTATGTTTTTGTTTTTGTGTATATTTTTCTGGTCAAAACCAACACCAGCAGAGGCTTTTTAAAAAAATAGCAGACGAACAAAGTAAGCTTCTCTAACTTATATTATTATTATTATTATTAGTAGTAGTAGTAGTAGTAGTAGTATAAGTATTATTTCAATTTATTTTTATCATGTCATTATTATTTTCATTATTATCATTATTATTAGTATTATTATTATTTTAAAATACGTTATTAGTTATTACTATTATTACTAATATTATTACTAGTAGTAGTAGTGATGGGGGTGGTGGTAGTAGTGGTGGTATGTTTTTATTATTAGTGTAGCTATAATGGAGGGGTTGTTTTTTGCTGTCATTTCTATTGTTATTTTTAGGTTAATATTATGGCTACCGATATTAGTGTTGCCATTATCAATGTAGATTTTATTTGTATTGTTGTTGTTGGTGGTAAGGGGAATAGTGTTGGTGATTGAGGTTAAAGGCCGAGAGTGGATCTTTTACCTTGGTGGGGAACCCTCTTAGAGATAACGTCTCGATAAAACTATCGGCGGTGGTGTAACCTTAAATTCACTAACCCCATTTATGGAAGAATGTCAAATCAAAATATTGAAAATAATGACGTGAATGAGGCTAGAAAACCCTGTGATGGCCTCACGTCAGGTATGTGCCCACTGGTCAATAGGGTTGGTCCTGTCGTTATCATACAATTGTTCGAAATTCTGAGGATGTGGCTGGATATGGGGGAGATAGAATTGCCAGAGAGGGCCCAAAGACACGAAGGGAGTTGGAACAGGAAATGTAAAAAAAAACATGAACGGATGAGGAAAGAAGAGTATTGTAGAAATGATTTGTAAAGGTGGAAGTACGAAATTAGGATCTAATGCTCAGGAGAGTATTAACTCTGAGACAATAGAGCCAGTGAAAAGGAGCAGAGTATGAAGAAGTGGTGATGAATTTCGAATTGACTTCTGTAGAAATAGAAGTACTTCGGAAGTTAAGAGAGGTTCTTCTTAGAGACGATATCATAGAGATTCAAAGTATGAAGTAGTGGTAGGCGGAAGGTGAAAACGGGGAAAACATAATTCAAAGAGTAATTCACATCACCATAAGAAAGCACGTATCGATTACGGAACTTAACAGGCTTCTGTAGGCAGCATCATACGTTATTGCGAATAGTCTTGGCTTATTACAGAAGAAAAAGGGAGAAATGAAGGATAGCAGGTTACACTGGCAGTGACGGCTTGAAGAAAGTATTGAACGGTGGCGGAAAGGCATTGGTAGAATCGAACAAATAAGAAAAGGAGTTAAACTAGAACAGGAAGCTAACGACGAGCTTGAAAGGAGGTATAAATTGCTGGAAAAGGGAACGATTAAAGTTCTAACAATGTTGAAAGAGAAGTTCCACACTGGTGGTATGAAAATTAGGAACTTTGTTGGAAAAAGTTTTGCATTTCGGCAGAACACCCTTTTCCGGAACAATCAGTCTAAGCTGTTTAAAGAATTTAATGGTAGTATAAAGGCGGGAAATAACAACACTCCAAATGCAAAAGATGCAAGGAAGTTCGGGAGTGGGATTTGTGTCTGTCGAAGGGCGATATAATGAGAAGACTAGCTGGTTGGGAGAGGTCAGCGAAAGGATATCAGAAATGCACCAGATGAAGAACGTTGAGATAGCCATCGATAAAGTTAAGGCTGGCATACGAAGAATGACAAACTGGAAGGCACCTAGTCAAGATGGAGTGATGGGCTTCTGGTTTAAACAGTTTCCATGCCTTTATCCACCTATAGCTCTTGCTCTGCAAAGGATTGTAGAGTCTGGAGATTTCCCTGATTGGCTTGTGAAGCGAAGAACAACACTGATTAGGAAATATCCTGCAAAAGGAACGGATGTCAATCATTATAGACCAATTACACGTCTGCCATTGATGTGGAAACTGTTGCCTGGAATATATGCGGTGAAAATTGATGAACATCTTGAGAGTAATGGTGTTTTTCCTGACAAATAAAAGGGTTGCGGAAAGGCTCCAGAGGTATTAAAGAGCAACTACTAATTGATAAAGCAATAATGCAAGACGCGAAAAAGAAGAAGAGGGCTCTGAGCGTAGCATGGATCGATTACAGAAAGGCTTATGACATGGTTCCTCATTCATAGATACGTGAAACGCTATTGATGATGAAGGTTGCTGAGAATGTGGTAGGGCTTTTGGAGACAAATAGTGCTCAATGGAAAACGGTGCTGACAGCAAACAGAGAGGAGATGGGGCAGGTTGACATTAAGCGTGGGATATTTCAAGGAGATTTGTTATAGCCACTTCTTTTTGTAATGATAATGATGCCACTGAGCATCCTCTTGAACAGAGACAAACTGGGGTACAACTTTGAATCTAATGGCAGACGCCTCAACCATCTACTGTTTATGGTTTATTTGAAAATATTCAGTGGAAATGAAGAGGAAATGGAGAGACTGGTAGAACTTCTGGGGACCTCTCAGAAGACATTGGAATGGAGTTTGGAATTAGTAAATGTGCGGTGTTGGTTAAAAAGAGGAGTAAAGTTTCATTCGAATGGAAAAGTGCTGCCAAATGGAGAAACAATGAAATAAAAAGAATATGCAGGATATATGTATTTTGGAGTGATAGAGGGTGTAGGCATCATAATAAATGAAGGAAAAGCAAGATAAAAGTATCTTAGAAGAGTGAAACAAATTTCAAAGTCGAAACTGTATGGAGGAGACCTAAGAAAAGCAGTAAATGCATGGGAGGTCAGTGGACTGATATCCAGTGCGGGAATTTTAGCATGGTCTGACATGGATTGGCATGGCATGGATATCAAAACAAGAATAATTTTAGCAATCTTTGTTATCTTTCACATTCGAAGTAGCGTCGGGAGGCTGTATCAAAAGAAAGACAGATGGTGGGAGAGAATTAAAAAGTGTAAAAGATTGTGTTAGAACCGAGGAGATGTCGTTGAAGGAGCATGTAGTTAGAAGTGAGGCGTGGATGCTTATTGTTGTGGCCAATGAAGTGAAGGTATGAGAGACCAAGGTTGATTATGTGACACCTTTGGATAGAGAAAGGACAGAGGAACTTGCTAGGAAGAAAATGATTGGAAGCTTCTTCCAGGATATAGGAGAAGTGGCTGGTGAAAGATCATGGCAATGGCTTAGAGCTAAGAATACTGCAGCTTTTGTTTGTGCAGCACAAGAGCACGCATTAGGAACACGATTGTTAAAAAAAGTGGTTCTAGGAGAGGGAGTTGCTGCAGAATTCCGGATTTGTTGTAAGACCTCAGAGTCAATTGCGCACCTTGCAGCAGGATGTAGTGGACTGACCGAGAGAAAGTACAGAAAAAATACGATCACATGGGACTCATATATATTCGGAGGTGTGTAAGAGGGTTGGGTGAAGTGTGCTTTAAAATGGTGTGAGGAGGTGCTGGACGAAGTGAGACCAAGTGAGGATAGCAACGTAGAGGTATTGTTGGACAAAAGTTTTATAACGACCAAACAATTGGAACATAATCGTCCGGGTTTGGTCGTTAGGGACAAGGTCTAAAAAAAACTGGCAGATTGTAGACTTCTCAGTACCCTGGGACAGGAATGTGAGAGAGAAGGAGAATGAAAACTGGAGCAAATACTCCCGGTCATAGTTGGTACACTAGGAGTAGTATCAACTCGTCTGAAAGGACGATTGAAAAAACTACAAATCCCCGATGTTTTAGTCGGCCTTCAAACCTCTGCAATAATAGGTACCACCAACATCCTTAGAAAAACCCTTGATCTTTGAAGCTCCTGGTTTGAAACCGGAATTAAGAGAAATCATCTGTAAATGAATCGCATCCCTTTCCAGAGAGGCGTTTATAAACGAAATAAGAATTAGTATTATTATTTAGTATCATCCTTGGCGTGTAGTGAAATAAGACTATAAGTGAGTTTTCGGGCCTTTTAATCAAGTTTCCAATGTTATTTTGTCAAACTTGGTAACGGTCAGGTGTATCTTACTAGTGGCACTGCTCATGTGTTTATATATTTTGTAAGGTGTATGTTATTATTATTATTATTATTATTATTATTATTATTATTATTATTTTTATTTATGTTAACCTTATTATTATTATTATTATTATTATTATTATTATTATTATTAATATCATTATTAACTCACTAGAAGTATTCACACAAGCCATCATCAAAGAGTGCTCTTTGAGAACAACTTGGTGTTCCCCAGATTTCCGTACTCTCCACCTCTATCGACAACCTTTGACAACTATTTTAGTTATCACAACAGCTGCTTACCGTTGATTTCTCCTGGGCAGCGACAATTAGGCTCCACTTAAATTTTGGTTGAAATACGCCTCCTCAAGGTCGCAGTCCTCCCTGCAAATCTCAGCGGAGGACCGGCCAGTACGTTATCTTCTCTTTTTTCCTCTCCTTCCTGACTTTCATTATTTGGTGTGTTGCCTGTTCATGGTGACACTCACAAAAAATGTTGGCGGAGTTTGTTTTTTTTTACTTTATTCTTTTTCAGTTTTTATGATTTCGTGTGATGTTACTTTGTGCTTTGCATCTGTAGCCGTGTCTGTATCCAGTTTGTGTATAATTTTGGTGACGTTAATTTCCAGATTCCAGGGTTGTTGTTGTTATTATTATTATTATTATTATTATTATTATTATTTGTATTATTATTATTATTAGTAGTAGTAGTAGTAGTGGTAGTAGTATTCAATAGAAGATTAAACATAAGTCATCAACTGTTTCTCTCTAAAAACAAATGAAGTTTCTTGGAGTCGGAGTGACAACCAGAGTTACAGTACACTGTCTCTTTCTATTACTATCGCAAATTAATTCACGTTATTATATTGATTTATTTTTGGTGGGGGTCATACATCCTTACTTTAATTTGGGCGGTAACAAGCCTCGACCATTTAAGACAGCCCGTATGCTTTACATTTTCGGTATTTTCATCCGGATAAATCTTTCGCGACTATCTGATATAGTGTCAGTGGATTCCGGTATTTTGGGGTTGATGTTAATTACTATATATTTACAGTTGCAATTTTCCATGTAGTGTATGGTTTTGCTTCAAATATGCATTAAGTTTTCTTGCAAGACCAGTGTATTTATTTCGTTTCTGCTTCCTTTTATATTTTCCCAGTAGACTGTTGAAGCGGCAAAATCTATGATTTTGCAGAAATTTTCCCTGTTCTTCTATTGTGGTGTTTTAAGTTGTTCATGCTTCAACTTCATGTCTTCTAATATATTATGCTGTCGAATTTAAGTTCTATTATTTTTGTACGTGTATGATTTGTACAGTTCGTTTAAGATGCAGTTATTTGAAGAATTTTTAGTGTTACTACGTTAGCCACATAGTCATGTCTATTTTTACATTATCTACGGTATAGTATGGTGCATAGATTTGTTTGTAGTTTAAAGCTGCCGCCATATTGTACACAATATGTATTTGGTTATTCTTTCCTTTTTTAGCTATCATTTTCATAGCCATGTCAAGGTAAGTTGTAAAGCTCATTTTCGGTAATACTTTAGAAGTGCCTGTGTCGTTGCTTATCGTTCAGTGTTATTTTCTCGTCTTATCCTCGTCTATCCTTTATTTCCTTGTCTGTGCCTCCTGCTGCGTTGATTAGAATTTCCGTTTTCTTCTGCTACATATTTTTCTAATTCATATTGCATCGTTCAATCTCTTTTCTACAAGTATCAGTTCATTACTCTCTCTCTTTCCCTGTCACGTACATCTGGCTGTATCATACATTGTATGCAATGAATTGTATATATTTATAATTTTACGTGTCTCCTAGTCAGGATGGCTTAATTTTCTCTGGCTTTAATTATAACCTCGGTGTATTACTACAGTTACTTCATATGTGGTTATATATTTATAACGTTCCTATTATACAATTGCGTTTCTAAAAATGTCGGATTTTTAGTTTATTGAGCTTTATCACTTGTTTTCTATAATTTATGTGTATTTGATTGTGTCTCCTTCCAGGACAAGAAAATAATTTTAAATGGCTCGTCTGTATAGTATCTGATCCCCTAAAAGTATAACGTAGATTTATTGCTTCGGCTGCAGTCAGCGTTTTCCTTAATTTTGCTGACATTGCCTTTTTTCTTTCCTGAATTTATTTCGGATATCCTTACCGAAGAGTCTGGTTGTGTTTATTTGCATATATTGTTTTCTTTTATTTGCGTCAATATCCAGTCTGCCCTTATAAATTAAGCGCTTTATTTTTTGTCCAGTGCTGTGTGAGACTAGAAAATTTTTGCCCTTGAAAAGACGACATGATTCCATGTTCATTTAATAAAAATAAGGTTCTCTTTTTCTTTTTTTTTTGTATAAGACCTACTATTTTCCCAAATATGTACCATTCTAAAAAAAAATGCATGGGCGCCGCATTCTATCGTCTCAAAGTGACACAATAGTCAACAAGCGAAATCAGAGATGCATCACTGCGCAACTCATGCTCTCTATCGAGCAAAGTAATAACATCACCATTACCAGCACCGACAAAATGCAAATCATTATAACAAGAACATTTTCCCGGTTACGAAAACAAGGTTTCCGGGCATTTTTATTGTATTAGTTTGGCTAAACCTTAGGGCGACATTCTGCCAACCTCATCTTCGAAATCGGCTGGAAAGTCAACACCAAAAATGTGAACACATATGCTGGAGAATGTGCTGATCTCCTGGATAATCAGGTGACCGCTAGCAGACATGTGTATAGCATCAGGACTCGACGCCGTGCCACAGATCAAAAAATTACCTTCAGAAAGAGTTCTATGAGATTGTACCCTTCTCTCAATGAATGGCCTTCTCCTCACTCGACCCAAATCGTCTGGACTATTCGTTTGATCGTACATCGAGGTAATCACTAAGATGGTCTTCAACAACACCAAAGCTTGCCTGATCGTCGTTATCCGCCGAGTATTCGCCGAGCTTCCTCCGGCGCTTGAGGAGAACGCATTCTCCCAGCACCGTACACGTGCAGAATGGATGATTATGACCGAATAAGGTTCATTGACTAGATGACAGTAACACTACAAAATCGCATTACCTGAATTCATTTTTTTTAATAAAGGTTTTTAAATAAATCTGTAGTGTTTTCTTTAGGGCGACAAATATATCGTTCAACTCCCGAGAACGACAACTAAAAATTATGAGATATATCTATCCTCATATATATATTGGTTGAATATAATCTAGCGATCAACTTGATTTTTATTCCGTTAGTTAGTGCATATAATTTCGCATTCGTACGTACGTGTTATTGTACAAATATTGTGATAAAATGAATCTATATCTGTGGAGATACCTCCATAACTCTGATTGCGTCTCTAAGAAACCGTGTCTCTCTCATTCTCTCCTATAACAGTTTTCCATGTATAAAATTAATTCCTCAAACTAAGAGATTTCCCCCGTCTATACACGTTAATCTTTTAAAACACAGAATGGCGCGTAATCCTTTTATCAGACTATATGATAAAGGAAAATATGTTATTGAAAATGAAGAATTCAAGATATTTGTTTTTTTTTCCAACAAATAAATGCTGAGTTTTTTGTGTTATATAAGTGGCAGTGTCTAGTAAATTTATATTACACGTTTAGTCAACCACACTTCTGTTAGATAGGATTAAAGATAATCCTATTTTTTATGTGAAACAAATTCAACCTATATCCTTAGTCAGTTCCTATTTCTGATTCTATGAGCCTTATTTATTTGAATGTAACAGAAATTGATTGAGGTGTTCTTTTTCATTAACTAAGTACATATCACATAGAGTTTACTTCGTAATTCAAAATTCTTACATTAATAATGTATTTAATAGAGAAAATATTTAAATTACATTATTATTATTATTATTATCATTATTATTATTATTATTATTGATGTTCTTGATGATGTCTTAATAGACACTATATATACAAATGTATGAAATTTGGGGCATAATTTATTTGTTTTAAAATATAGATTTTTTGCCAATTTTCGTAATATTTTAAACATAGAGTATTATTATAATCTATAAAAAGTCTCCCAATTTTAATGAACTATCGCTCAAATAAAAACGGCCTTAACAATGTATTATCAAATTTTGCTACAAGTATAGGTATATCGAAATCTCAACGACCATTGATCAGAACTTAACAAATCCCGTGTCTTAACAAAGGGAATTACTTGAATTATGTAGTAAGCTATGTGGTATTTGCTCTGTAGATGGCACATTAAAGGGATCGTCCATCACCTCGACTCTATTTTTGGCACTTTTGTTACATCCATAAAATATGTCCATCATGCTCATTAGTTTAAATGTTTTGCATATGAGTTCTAAAATATATTTCTGGAAATTAAGTCCTTGTTTTGATGGAATGAGTGACCCAACCTTGCTGCTATGTTTAAATGATATAAAATAAAAGTAAGGAATGGTTTGATTAAAAAACCCTCCCCTATTTGGTGTTCATACATGAATTTCAAAGACTATTTTATACTTGCGATATTCATAATTATAACTTATTTGTAAAAGAGGGAACGTATTACATTTGAGAAATATGTGAAATCATCTTTACCCTTGCTGTTAGTTCAGATAATTTGAAAGCAAAACACCAAGTTTTTGTCTCCCTGAAACAAATTCAATCTCTTTTGGCAAGTATGTATGTATTAGTTTAACCACCAAAACTATAAAACATTGTTTAAATTATAAAGCTAATGACTAATATTTTATGTAAGAAACTGGCTGCTTCATAAGAACACTCTATATACGTATAACTATCTTTTGCACAAACGTTGACGTTTTGCCACACAAACAGTGCATATGAAAAGGCGATTTGCAGAAACATGTTTATTTTATTCTTGAATACGAAATTAAATCTTTACTATACAGCTTACTTTATATTTTCTTCTATAGTTAGATGATTGTCATTACTTAACTGAATTACACTTATGAGATCCCGCATCAGACATCGAAGCCCGCATTTTATCAACTGCTGAGTTCGTCACGAAACCACCTATTCACACGTAAATAGATTGAAAGCTTGATCTCTTATGACATATCTGCAAGTCGATATTTCTTTCAAATAAGTGAGAAAATGTTGATCATACGCACGCACGAAAAGAAGAATGCTCAGTATAGTCTAGTCATCTTTCCTTTTCAAATAGTAAGTCCTTTTCTGTGTTGAAATCGGTTATGAATCAAGATACAGAAACGAGGCTGTATGTAAATATTATCGTACACGTTTGAGACATTTACTTATGATAGGTGAAATATGCAGATCTTATTATTACTTTCAAACCGAAGAGTGGTTATCAACGGAAATAAAACTATAGCTTTTAACTCATCTAAATTATCACTAACACAAGACTTAAAATAAATGAACAAATAAAATAGCCCATTTGAAAACGCTTCGCGCTTTGTGTAATTTTTATATGCATACGTTTTATGATCTCCTCTGATATCCCAATAAACGTTATGTATATTACATGAAATACAATATTGCATATGTGTACATGTATCTAGCTCTATAAATATATATATATATATATATATATATACATTAATATGTTATCATCAACATGTAGATTGTGGCGTTGTATCACACCGGTTTGGTGCAAAAAGACTAGAATCTATTGCAGCTAGGATTGAAATACAACCGAATAAGTTTCTGTTCGTTATGATATTTGGAATCGTACACTCGGAAAACATTGCCAACAAATTTACATATTTATCTATGCTTTCTACGTTATATATATATATATATATATATATATATATATATATATATATATATATATATATTTCCCAGACAAGCAAGAACACCAGGAATCACTTCTGGATATGTTTCTGACAATAGTTCCAGATGACTGTGTACCAAATGCCTATAGCCTTCTGGAAAACGTCCATCATGCAGTGGTAATGGTCGAAATCGCCCTAACCTCTAGAGCCAAAACCAACAGCCACTACTAAAGCAAGGAAATGTTGTAACAAGGATGACTGAGAAGCAATGATCAATCTCATGAGGGAGGCTCCGTGGAAAAAATGTGATCACTTCCTGTTGAACATTGCGCAAATGAGACCTCTAAATGATTCAAAACGGCAATTGAAGCACATGTTCCCACGCGCAAATTCTATACCAAACACCACACTCCCCAATGGTTTACTTCTACTTGTGCAGCTGCCATAGCGCAAAGGCAGTGTGCGTACCGACAATTTAACCGATATAATTGCAGATCAAACAAACTGACGTATATAGAAGCCAGAAATTACTGTAAGAAAGAAATAGTGACAGTTAAGGGAGAATTTATTGAAATCCCCAAGAAAAGCTATCGAATCACAGACATGAGGAACCCGTGACTTCTGGAAAATCTACAACAGTATAGTACATAATGGGCAATCAACAATTCCCCCACTATCCAGCAATCATGAGGGTGTTTGCTCTGCAACTGAGAAGGCTCCACCCTGGACTCTGCTAACAACCCCTCCTAACTTTCCTTTGCGGAAAGACGCCAACCTAGACGATCTGAAAAACACCCCTTCTCAGGTGCATGCTATCATCAGAAAGCTTGACATTACAAAATCATGTGGACCTGACCTCATCCAGGCTGTGTTATTAAAAAGTGCTAAGCCGAAGTAGCTCCGGTTCTCTTCAAACTTTACAACAAATGCCTTAATGAATCTTCTTCCTGCCTGCTGGAAAACTGCTTCTGTAGAACCAATTTTCAAGAATTCTGGTGACAGAATTTACGCAGTAAATAGTCGCCCCATTAGCCTCCTCCTACTTTTCGCCAAAATTTTTGAGACCATAATTAACCAAGCTCTAGCCTATCCCCTTACAGATGCTAAACTTCTTACTGACCAACAATATGGATTTAGGCAAGCCCGTCCCACAGCAGACATCCTAACTGTAATCTCAGAACGTATATACACTGGACAAAGCGGGGGAGGGTAGGGCGATAGCTCTAGATATATCTGACTCTTTTGACAGGGTATAGAATGATGGTATTTTCACGAAAATCATATCATACGGTACCATATGAAGAATACGCAGCAAAATTAAATCCTTCTAAGATAATGGAAAAATCCAGGTTGTCCCTGACAGTCGTATATCTATACAATATGATATAAATGCGAGAGTGCCTCAGGTGTCTATCCTTGGACCTCTGTTATTCCTTATAATGATAAATGACCTCCATGATAAAAATAGCTGTGAGATATACATATATATAAATATATATATATATATATATATATATATATACATATATATATATATATATATATATAATTATATACTGACGACACCAAGCTCTATAACAGACACGACAGGAAAACAAATGAACACATATCTAAAAAATTGCAGAAACACCGATCCCTAGTGGAATAGGCACAAAAATAGATGGACATATGCACTGCTGCCAAGCCTAAACTTGTTTCCTCCAATAATTACAAGAAACTCCCCATAGCATAGTCAGTGGCTCATTATCTGAAAGCAAATCTTTTAAACTCGAAGATCTACCGTTCACAGGAAACATGAGTTGGAACAAATACATTGAGAACATTGCCAGGCACGCTGCAAAGAAGGGGGGTCTCTCTACCGTGCTAGAAAACTATTAACGCCCGAAAATATTCTATACCGCTAAAAGGCCACCATTCGCCCATCTATGGAGTATTGTTGTCATATTAAGGCCGGTTGATCTGCAACTGTTCTATTGCGCCTAGACAATGTTCAAAAGAGAGTCGCTAATCTGCTCGGTCCTCCTCCAATGACACGCCCCACAACCATCTGGATAACTCTAACACCTCATTTCCCGTATTTCAGCTCGACCACCCTTTACACCCCCCTAATAACCACCCCCTTTGATATGAACATTACAAGACACAAACACAAGATTTTCGCCATACTTAAACAAGAACAGCCGCGCATCATACCCAACTCAACAGCAGCCCAACGCCTGACTCTAGAGTGCCTTAAGGAAAAAAATCTCGACTACTTTCCCTCTGACAAAGGTAAATAATTTTGTGTGATGTACCAAGACTCTAATGACTCCCTCGCCCAAGACCACCTTAGCAACACCAACCTCTTCACCCCAGCCAACAATATCACTGCCACCCAAATAGAGAACACCATCACATGAACCTGGGCACATATCTGCTTCCAGAGAAATATCCCAAAACAATGCAGACTAATTTTACTACCAAGAACAGCAAACTCCTTACCTTTTACCACCTCATAAAAAGCTCACAAAAATAACCCACACACACACACCAGACCCATAGTTTCCAGCATCAACAGCCCCCCCTATAAGATATCATGGCTGCTCTCTATACTACTAAACCCCTCCCCAACAATTGAGGTTAAACATATATTCCTTCAGCCTGGACGTCGTCTCCCTGTACACGTCTATCCCGGCACACCCTGCCATCAACCTAATTGCTGCCCTAATATCCTCCAATAAATTAGACTGTTTCGGAATAACCCCTGCCGACACCCACCAACTTCTCCGAGTGATTGTCGACAACACACACTTCACATTTGTTAACCACACCTATAAACAAGTGTCTGACCTACCCATAGGCTCAAGCCTCTCCGGTCTCCTAGCTTAGGAGAACGGAGAGGCTAGAGAGCATATTGCGTATATGGATATACTTGAAAGACAAGCACTCAACACTTGCAACTCCTACCTTCTCTTCACGAGATATATAGATGACATCCTCATACTCACAGGCTCTCGAGAAGAAGCCATCACAATCTTCAACACATTGCACAATGCTTACCCCCACCTACATTTCACCACAGAACACCCAGACAACTCTGGCTTTTTCTCACTCCTTGACTTCAAACTTAACATCAAAGAAAAGGGGTCTATATACACAAAATTCTATAGGAAACCTGCCAGCAGACGTTTGTTGTTACACTTTAGATCCTTTAGATCCGTCTTACCCCTCAAATACAAAATGAGCTATGCACACACAGATTACACGCATACGCACAAGTGTACCAATACACCCGACAAAATTCTGCACAATAACTTCCTACACACACTCTCCATAAACGGCTATCCTAATTCCACCTTATCCTCACTCCATAAAGAAAAAAAACGCCAACACCAAGCTCTCTCTTATATATCTTATACCTGTTTCCTCAAGCCCCCCTTCTTCAATGATAGAATCTCCACTGCTATCCGCAGAGCCATACATCACGCAGAGCTAAACATAAAACTTATCTACACCGGCACCACCTTAAGACAGCACCTTACCCGGAAATACCCATCACATACACCCGACCCTTACTCCCTATCTAACTGTCCTATCAAAGATACAGGAGTATGCTTGCACACCCACGTGGTCCATAACCTGACACGCACTAAATGCAACAAATCATACATAGGGAGTACCACTAGACCACTACACCAACGCATTAAAAATATATAAACACCAGAATCTCATCATTCCACAAACATATAATCTCATGCAAGAGCACTAATCATAATATTCGCCTCAGTCAGAAACGTTGGAAACCTTAGAATTGCAGAATCTCTCCTTATCTCGACATACAAACACTCCTGGTATAACAGACTAGAACTGAGCTATCCCTTTATCCTTTTACAAGCGAACCAGAGCAACACAAATTCTATGAAAAAAAAATAAAATAAAAACATACGAACACCATAAAACACACACACACACACACACACACACACACACACATATATATATATATATATATATATATATATATATATATATATATTTAAACTAAAGTATATAGAATTAATAAATAACACGGTTACCCATAACAACAACAATATAGAACATAAAACAATTAAAATAAAATATATATGTAACCCTAATAAAAAATTCAAGTCCGATAGAGTTATCCCTTTGGACAAAGTTAAACATAATTATCTCCCTTAGACCATATCTAACCGGCACTACATATTTCTTTAAACAATATATAAATAAGCTCTTATCAACGTAACATAGACAGAGGATCATAACTATCATATTATAAATGAGTAGTATCACCTGCTCAACATACAAATACAGATGCATAAAAGAAAAAAAAAAAACATTAAAAAAACAACAAAAAACAGAGCATTAAAAAAATAAATAAATAAAAATTTCAACTGCAGCACCGGTTAAACGAGAAAAACAAAAAAAAAAACAAACAAACAAAAAAGCAACAGTAACAATATAATTAAAAAATTGTTAAATGTTGTCTAAAATGAAATAAAAAATACACACACACATACATATATATATATATATATATATATATATATATATATATATATATATATAACCAAAGCTTACAGCAGAAATAATATAATAAATATAAAAGTACGGACATGCAATCAACTTGGTTATAAATAATTATACATTGAATTGAAGAATTGACTATTTCATACCCTCTAAAAAGTTTCAGCAAAAACCTAACAGCCAGCCATGGTTCTCTCCAGAATGTGCTGCTGCCATTGCGCACAGAAATCACATTTTCCACTGCTTCAAACGTAATAGATGTATGGAAACTAAAGCCGTTTTTAGGACTGCCAGCAACCATTGTAAGAAAGTAATAAGGAACGCAAGAGAGTTGTATGCTCAATCTGTTAAGTCCAAAGTAGCTGAGCAGCGGTTTGGTTCCCACCAGTTTTGGCAAATAGCAAACAGAATCATGAACAGAAGCGTGTGCTCCATCCCAGCTATTATCAATGGACCTGAGGTAATCTCGTCAGCATCAGACAAAGCCAAACTCTTTGTCAAGAACTTTGCAGATAATTCTACCCTTTGCGACCAAGACCGCCAACCCCCAATATTTCCTCATGTATCAGAAAACACGCTATGTGATATACGTATATATGTACGTGATGTTGCGAAGCTAATCAAAAACCTTGATTCGAGTAAAGCAACTGGCCCTGATGGTATTCCAATTATAGTACTCAAAAAACTTCTACCTGAACTAGCGCCCATACTTACAAAACTGTTTAAACGTTTTCTTAAGGAGAATAGTTTCCCATCTCCCTGGAAAATCTCATCAGTATGCCCTGTATTTAAGAATTCAGGTGATCGCTCATCCCCCTCTCAGTACAGGCCAATAAGTCTCCTGTGCGTCATGAGTAAGTTGCTAGAATCTATGTTAAATACAGAAGTAATCAACAATCTCAACAAAAATAACCTTCTTAGTGACACTCAATATGGTTTCCGTTCTGCTAGATCTACAGCAGATGCCCTTACAGTTATATCGCATAGGATTAGCAAATCTCTCGACCGTGGCAATCTTTCTAGGGCAATTGCTCTTGACATATATAAGGCCTTTGATAGGGTATGGCATAAAGGTTCACTTCATAAGATTGCTAGCTATGGTATAGCTGGAAAAGTCTTCTCAATTATTAAATCATTTCTTTCTGATAGGTTCATAAGAGTAGTAGTTGAGGGGCAAAAATCAGAAGCTCACAGTATTAATGCCGGTGTCCCTCAGGGATCCATCCTGGGCCCAACTCTTTTCCTGATCTACATTAATGATCTTCCAAATCATATCCTTACATCATTTGTAGACATTTATGCAGACGACACTACCATTTATGGTACCACATCTAAGACAGTAAACGACCAAGTTCTCTCCAATTCTCCCTTCCCTTTATCTTGAGCACGTAGTACAATGGGGAAAGGAGTGGCTGGTTACTTTTAATGCATCTAAAACCAAGCTTCTCTCTTTACATCATCAACATTCTAATCCACATTTGTCATCAATTGAAATGAATGGCTCTCGTCTTCAGGAGGCCTCAAGTTTTGACAAGCTTCTGGGTTTGACCATTACTCCTGATCTTAAATGGAACACGTATATCAAATCTGTTGCCAAGGCCGCTGGAAAAATGGTGGGATCTTTCTATCGATCCGGTAGATGTCTCACTGCTGATGCTATTCTCTATCTATATAAGAGCCAGGTACGTCCAAGGATGGAATACTGTTTCCACATATGGGCAGGGGCTGTTAGAAAGGACTTGTCCTGCCTTGATAGAGTTCAAAATAGACTTCGTAGCCTCGTAGGAGATGTCTTTTTCTCTTCCTTGCAACCTCTATCTCACAGAAGAGATGTTGCGAGTTTGTCTCTCATGTATCGTTATTTTCATGGAAAGTGTTCAACTGAGCTTCAATCTATGGTCCCCCCTGACCAAACTTTCACAAGAAACACTCGTCTAGCTGTACACACTATCAATAATTTCCCCCACTCTTTATCTGTGCCTAAACCTAAACGTAGATTCCATGAACAAAGCTTTTTTCTTAGAACTGCACGCCTGTGGAATTGTCTTCCGTGTTCCTGCTTTCCGGCTGACTACAATATAGTTGTGTTCAAGTCTAAAGTAAATAAGATCTTGATGAGCCGTTCCATATAAGTTATCAAATTTACCAAATTTTAATTACTAATGATTACTATATTGACCAATTTCTACTGTACACTCTTTAACATTTATCCTTGAGTGGCCTCTGGGCCTTGATAATGTGGTGACGCCTATGTAAAAAAAAAAAAAGAATGTTAGTCAAATAAAGGTTGGACACTCCTCTACTCAACCATACTCGTCTACATCTGTTGGTTGTCCTGTTTTACTTCATCTATACATATATATATATATATATATATATATATATATATATATATATATTTACATATATATATATATTTATATATATGTGTGTGTATGTGTGTGTGTGAAGAGAGAGACAGACAGTCAGACATACAGCGACAGAGACAGAGATAGTTAGACGGATAGATAGAGATGCGGATGTATGTTTATATATTTAACGCTCATAAACACTTTTTAAAATATTTGAAATATCATTGCTGCAATCATGTTGGTCTCATTATTTAAAGGTATAAATAGCATTCTCATACGTTGATTGAACGCGTTAGGTTCTAAAAGGGTAGGTGTATACGAAAGTTTTTTTATATTGTTATTTTAAGTCTAAAATAGGAAGAGCCAACACTTACAAATGTGATTATTAAAGCGGGAGGCATTTCCGTTTTAGAAAACATGTTTTAAATAATTACCAACATTCTAAACGCATTTTGCCAGCAATTCGATAAAGCGTCTTTTTTTCTGGCGTACGCAAATGACAGCAATCGTTTTAAACAATCTAACACTGTCATGGTCTTCACCTGAGATATTACCCTATTAGATCAGTAATGTAACATTTTAATTGTCATAATAATACACTGTGCAATCCCCCTAATAAATTTGAGTGTAATAGAAACCGCGGGCATTAATTCCGAAAGCGTCTCGTGTTTGTATTTCATAGCAAATTTAATATATAAGCTGTTAGTTATAAGGAACTTATATTATCTAAAGAATAAAGGATGGTTAATAAACAATATATCTTATTTAACAATTACCTTATAGCGATGGTCTCGAGATAATGCCGGTTGTAAAAATGTGCACAGTTTTTTACGGCATTATCACATTTAAACAGCTGTTCTCGGAAGATCATCGAAGTTAAATGAGGTGTGATCATTCTAAACTAAAATGGTACGCACTGTATATAATCTCTCCATGAACGCGATGCACCTGCGGCTTGGGGTACATTGTGAATTTTATATTTCATATAAAAATAGAATTCTTCGAAAAAAAGCCAACAAAGCTCGCTAAGTTCTAAAACAACCCTCGATATTGCGGTTCTTTCATACAACCATAAATGTTAAAAATATATTTCAGCATTAAAACAAATGATTGAAAACCGTATATACAGATCAGCATATCTGTAATAGTGTGTTGTTTTATAAATATATTCCGAACCCTTTTTAGCAAGGAGAAATATATTGCACGCTCATATTGGTCTGTATCTCGGCTAGATGAACATTCTTCTCAAAGTTTAGAAAAAGAACATTTGCAGCTCAATCTTGTTCAAACAACTCTTTAGAGTGTATCTATTTGCAATATTACTTTTGTTCTTGTGATACAACTAGTTACATTAAAAAAATAGAGTGATGTAGACCCTGCCGGCAAGAACATGTGTTGCTTCTTACCAACTCATTAATATGAATTTAAAGAGGATTTGAGACAATGCTTGGATGGTAGAAGAAAATATAATTATCAACTGCGATTTGGTATAGCGTTCACATCTACCAGAAAAATGTGGTACGCTTTATAATCTCGTATTCATAGAAACAAAAAATTATCAGTACACGTAAATTACTTATTCACAAGCCTACGCGCGAACATACTATAATCAAAATATCAATAGAAATCAGTTAGTCGATATAAAAATTAAGCATAGAGAATACGGCGTTTTTTTATATTAACTGTTTTATAAACTGATAGTAATTAAAAAATATAAACATATATTTGCTCACAATATTTGCTGCAATTTTCTGTTTAATATATAAGTGTAATAACACGTATCTTATTATAACCCTTCGATGAAGCATACTGCGCCGAGACATTTAAAACGTGATACTAAAAAATTAAGCCAGCCAATCGTTACACATTCTATATAAACAAAATTAATTCATCCTTCTTCTGCGGAGTTTCAAAGAATGCAACATTCTTCTCTCCAGAGGAAAGATATATGTTAGCAAATTTATACATATAGAAAAGCTAAAAACTTGGTGGATTTAGCATTGTATGTAACTGCATTATATGACTGTGGTCATAAAATGTAACAAAAAATATAAAATGTTTATAAAAATGAAAAACAAAGCAAAAATTAGTAATTCTAGAGTGAAATGAAGTATTTATATATATACATATATATATATATATATATATATATATATACACACACACATATATATATATACACACATATATATATATATATAGCTTTTTAAGGCGTTACCTTTTCTATTCTAGAGTGAAATAAAGTATTTATATATATATACATATATATATATATATATATACACACACACATATATATATATATATATATACACACATATATATATATATATATATATATATATATATATATATATAGCTTTTTAAGGCGTTACCTTTTCTATTGCCTGATGACTTAAAGTACCTTTTAATTTGTACAGTAACAACTATGAATACAAATAAAACGGGTTGAATTTTGAATGGCGTATTCCGTTATAATAGAAATCATATTATAATATGAATTTTGATGGAGTGAAATAGGGGTAACATCTAAGATAAACATCTGGATGATGCTAGCATTCAATATCACAAAATATCGTTCATCGGTGATTAATAAAATACTTTAAGTATTTATTAGGTGTTGAATAACATATATCAAAATATTACAAGTAAAATCATATGTGATACTGTGTCCATTGTCTGAATATTATTAATAACATTATGTATGTTAGGCTGAAATAAATTGATAAAAAATGAGACTGCAAATAAATCTCAAGTAATACAAACTAACTGTATATATGTACATATATATATATGCATATATAAATAATATATTCCATTTATTAATGAATTAAAGTCATCCAATTATATGAATATTTATTTTACCTCAGTATTATTGGTGAAAATTATCATATTAGAATAGAGACGGCGGCTTCTATGCGTACACACATTTTATCAAATAATCAAATTTAGTAAAAAAAAAACACATCAGTAGATTAATAATTATTTTACGTGTTGTACGTATCTAACATTAACTATGTTACTGTAAAAACTTGACCAATTATATTTGTTTAATCAATTATCTTAGATTAACAAGTATACGAAAGAAAATTAAATGTAGTTGTTGGACTTTACTGTACCTTTCCTCATCTTTTTTTAAAACAAAAATAGCCATGCTAGATACATTAAAACTTTAAGTTATCAAATATCCATTACATTAAACGTATACATAAATTAATCCAACAAGAACGTCATACGTAATAATTATAATCATTATTTTTTAAAACTTAAACACACGTGTATAATAAGATATGCATTTTGCAAGTTTATATCAACAGAAACATTCATTGGCAAGCTGTGTTTATTGACAATGATACTTTTTTTCATTTTACATGATGGTATTTCATGCTTGTAGATTAGTTGGCATATATTCACTAAAAGCGATGGGAAAAGTTGCAATCCAGCTGAGTATTACTGGGTAACTCTAATCGTTTTTCTACACTTACGCTTAATCATGCATATCATATGTCTAGGGGAAATTAAAGTATAGCAGACATCACCACCATGCATTTCCCCGCGGACAAATTATCCTGGTCTCACGATCATAGTGACAGTTTCAACAAGGTAAAGATAACTATAGATAGCGGAAGGAACTAATTAGATATTTCCCCATTAGCCAAAGGCACGAAGTCATCATTAGATATCACTGTTTATCTGCAGTTGATGATTGAGTTACATACTCTACCTGATTGCTAATTACGCATGAAATAAAAAAAAACAAGTTTTCTGAAATAGGACACATCTAAACTAGTGACCTGTGATTGCATTTAAAATGTAAACAAGACGTCGATACTGCAATATTCAGTAGTGAAATTACGTGAATTCGGTATTCGGTTTGATTAAACGTCCTATAAATCTGTTGACTAGTAAAGAATAATAATACACGAGATCGAATCTTAGGCAAGTCTAAAATATTTTCACTGAGTATTTTGTAAATTGGCAATAAACAATTTAATCTATATAAATAAAACAATAAGCGTGTGTGTGTAAATATTTAACAGATAAATTCTTCGACTATTGGTCAAATAATATTGGATTAAACAAGAAGTAGTAACCATGCGCCAAGGATGACGTATAACGAATACAATGTTTGTGTGGACGAATAACGTATACAAACATATACCGGCATGTTCCACTTGCCGACATGTTTCATTTCTTTCTGCGTATGTCATAACACAACCATTTTATATTACCAATACATGTATCTGTATCAATAAACACGATATATACATGGATTTTAATATATTTCAACGAATTTTATGAAACGACAAAAATGCGAAAGGGGTTATTTAGATGTGAGCCTATTATCTTTTGTTTGTAATATTGTGCAGATTTTCTTACAATCCGAGAAGACGATAAATATTTTGGGACAACAATTATTTCGTTTGCTGGAAATCCCTCACAATGGAGGACAACATTCTATTTTAAAAATCATAATTTTCTTAAAGATGAACTTGCATAACAGATGATGAATTATTAGTGCAGGCTTTGATAGAAAAACATTCTTATGTTTCATGGGGTTACTACTTTGTATTTCTTTTTTTTTTAAGTAATACGTAAATACTCCTCGGAATCCTGAAATTAAAACGAACAGTTTCTTCTAATTGTATTGATCTATTTTTTTAATTATCACTCGTTCTCCCTTTAGATAATTATATCTTATCTAAACATCTGTTTATTTACTTTACACACATTCTCTTATATTTTCTTTTTTATATAAATATAAGAGTAGATATAAATATAACAGTAGAGGTTTTCCCTGAGTATCTCCTGGGCCTAAATAAGAAGCGACCACCTTTAAAAAAAGATGTATGCATGTAAATATTTAATAGAAAACTCTTAAAGTATTAATCACATAACATAGAATTAAATTCTTCAATCCATATTATATTAAGTCTCTTCCTTCCGATAAAAATTCCACGGGGAAAAGACTTTGATAAAAAACTTACTTCAACTAATATCATGTGCCTGCGTTTCTTTTCATTTCTTATTTTATTTCAATTAATAGTAATATTACTCACTGTTTGGAAATTTTAAATAAATATAGTGTGGCATAACTTTAATAATGTATTATTAAAAATATTCCTTTAGATAATGTTTTTTACAATTTCTTTACACATTTAATAATTCTTATAAATGAGCCACCACTTAGCAAAACCCAGCTTACACTCGAGAATGTACAGTGGTCAAAGCGAACATGTGGTAGCAATCGTAGTATTGGAAATTTGGTAAATTAGATTACGGTAGGGGATAGTTCAACAAGACTTGTTCCACGTTGGACTTGAAGACAACTACATTATAGTCAATGTGAATACATGAATATGAAACAGTTAAAGTGCGTGCAGTTCTACGAAGGAACATGTCTTCATGGAATCTATGTGTAGCGTTAGGTACAAACAAAGAATTGAGGAAATAATTGGTAGTGGGTTCAGAGGGACTAGAGTTTTTCATGAAGTAAGCGTAAGAAAATTATGATAACATAAATAGAAGTCAACTTTATTGCAACATATAAATTCTCTTAACTAATAATATATTGATACTTATATATTTTTTTTTAGATATAGACTTATATTTTGCAATGTTGCCATTTCGGTCAGAACAATTAATGAATGAATGTAATATCTTACAACCGACGACAAAATACAATGAATAATTTATACAAAGGATGTTTTTGTAAACGAAGACGCCGCAGAGTTTATGTAGCCTCTCAGTTCAAACTAGTTTTTCAGCTGAAGAAAATTTCAGAGTGGGTCTTGTTATGATGGGTATAAACCTATGACTAGTAAAATTTTATAATATATTTCTATTATAACAATTTTTTTGCGCTAACATATATGCAACGATATAAGTGTGTATTTTTAACAACACCATATTCTGAGATAAGATTTTCCAATGGAATTCATGTTTAGCATTACAAAATTACAAGAGCTGAAATATAAAATCTCTTTTCATAAACATTTCTGTATATTTTTCATCTAAAGTAAGCAGGTGTTATCTATATATATATATAAGCGAAATTGTGTGAATGTATGTTTGTGTGTATGTATGTATGTATGTTTGTGTGTCTGCTAAAAACTTTCGACAGACACAAAAAAATTCACGAACTTGGTCTCATATTTAAGCACCACCTTCCGGACGACAAATATCGAAAAATTGGCCCAAAGTGCTTATCCGAAGTGAGTTAAGTGACCGATTTTCTGCAGGGGGGAGGGCAAAAATGTGACATTTTAATGTTAAACATTACATGTTTTTAAATCGATTTATAACTGCCCCAAAAAATAAGGCATCCAACTCATCTACATAAAGTATACACGCGGCCGTTTATTTTGGGTCAACTTGTATTTAAAGCCACTGAGTCATGGCACGTGATCTTGACGTCAGCAACCTCTAATGACGGTCTGAATTTACAATTTAAAAATGTTGTTATCGGTAAAAAAAATAAAAAATTAAAGCTAAACTATGAACTTCTACACTATGGCAACGTTACCAAAGTTATTACCACATTCCAAATAGGTAGATACGATAGTTAAACGAAACATAAAGCCAAGCCAAACATTGAAGTAAAAAAAATACGCTTACAAAAAATATTGACGATCGAAGTTTTTTTTTTTTTAAATAAAAACAGCCAGACGCCATTTTCTAGTCTTTAGATTAAGGCAGACGAATTGAGAGAGAGTGCGAGTGAGATTGAGAGAGAGTGAGAGAGATGTCTAGACAGATTCGATAGGGGGAGGGTCAACAACGCATGCATCAGATGACGTCATGACGTCGTGACCTGATTTACTAATAGTTGATAATCCGAACAAACTTTATATACGCCGCTCTAGCGCAGGTAGTTAAAGTCTTGGTTCATTATCTAAACGTTTTCGGTTCGAATCGTGGTGTGACATATATTAAAACATTGGTTTGGGTTACAAAAATAAAAACAAGAAAGATTCGAAATTCAGTGTAAAATACTCTTAAAAGTATACCACTTAAAACTTCCCGTAATAACCGTAATGTTACTATGTAATTCATATGTAAACAAAAGTACACATATTTCAAAAGTAAAAAGTTAAAAAATAATGAACATACTGAAAAAACACAAATGGAACATGATTTTTACAAAAAATAGAACACGTTTTATTTATGTAACATAGCATTTTGTTTCATAATTCCATACAATATCTGTAATTTAAAAAATACATGAATACAGAAATTTGTAACCAATTTTTTTCACGAATTTATTTGATTTTACGATCTGACCATAAAATTATGTAGGGTGTAAGCGTCCGAAATGCTTAGGAAAAATTATTGCGGTTGTGTTTCTATTGAAAGTTGGAAGCGTTTTGAAACAAAACAAGGCTTTTAGCGTGAAAACAAAATAAAATAGAAATAATATTTGATCAGTTTAT
>NC_136485.1:148424058-148454058 GCF_053919585.1 Euprymna scolopes
CCAAAAAGGAAGGGGAATGAGAAGGAAAAATTAACATGCCAGAAATCTAATTTTCTGAGAAACAATGTCTTTTTCGGTGAGCAAATACCCCAGCTAAAAAAATATGCCCACGAAATGGCTAAAAACAACATTTTCCCAATCAGCAATCTCCTCCCTACACCGAAGATCTGCCAAACCAAACAAGAGAACACCACAACAACTTTTCACTTGACGCAGCTCCCTGAGACAATGCCAATGAGTCCCAGGCTTAGATTTCTACCAAAAACAAATCAGCAATATACCCGAGATGACACCCCATCAAATAATCCATCTTCCCAGGAATCACTCCCAACAGACCCAACACAATTTAAATATGGGCAGACATGCCAACAGTGTGCCCCAAATCAACCTGTAGCATTTGACGCGGGCTAGTTGAAACTAGAGGAAGAGCTGACAAACAGAATAGAAATAGCACGATGTCTAGCTGTTGAAGATCGGCCCAGACTGGAAAAATTAGTATGAATAAAGCCTTCAAGGTACTCGTTTCAAAAGCCAACAATGCCCTCGAAAGAATCACACCGATTAACGCACCATTGAGTGAAATAAATCATACAACATACGGAGCAGCATGTTTTATTCAATTAAAACTCTCACCCAAACACCAGGAAAGTAAAAGAGGAAACACGAAGGATATATCATATAACCCAGCCTAGAAACGTAAACTCCAGTAGTTAATAGACAGACTCCGAAAGAAAACTGCCCATATATATATATGCATTCCTATTCTGTGAAATCCCATTCTGATCAATAAATAATTTCACATAACCGGAAATTGTACACCGTGTTTTCTTAGTTTCGTATATGCAATCTTGCGATGGATTGTAATTATTGACGTTATTTTCATAAATAAGAAAACATTATTTTTTATTAATTAATTTAATATTATAAAACGTACCATTTTTTGAGAATGTGCACCAATGAATAGAATTTGCTAGTACATATAGATGTGTTTAGTGACTGTATTTCGCCACATCTTCCCCTACTGACCCACGCGCTCAAGATCTGAGGAGAGAGAATCAGAGAGAATGTTGTCATTTACGGCCGTTGATGTGTTCCCATAGATAGTCGTGTAATCACCATAGATGTCAACGAATTATTTTAGTATGTGTTTTGGGAGATCATTGATGTAGATCAAGAAGAGAGTTGGTGCCAGGATGGACAACTGAGAGACTCCAGCATTAACTCTGTGGGCCTCTGATTTCTGCCCATCAACAACTACTCTAATGAGCCTATCAGAGAGAAATTATTTAATGATAGAGAAAACATTTCCAGTTATACCGTAGCTGGAAATCTTGTTTATTAGGTCTTTGATATTTCAAGAGGAATTGCCCTAGAAATTAACCATTTGTCGAGAAATTCGCTAATTCTATGTGATATACCTGTTAGCACGTCTGCTGTAGACCTAGCAGAACGGAACCTCTATTGTGTGTCGCTAAGAAGGTTGTTTCTGCTGTGGTGGTTGACTCCTTCTCTATTTAATATAGATTCCAGCACCTTACTCATGACACTCAGGAGACTTATTGGTCTGTATTGACAGTGAGATGACTTATCACCTGAATTCTTAAATACAGGGCAAACTGATGAGGTTTTTCAGCGTGTTGGAAAACACTTCTCCTTAAGGCAACGCTTAAACAGTTTGGTAAGTATGGGGGCAAGTTCTGGTTGTAGCCTTTTTAACACTATAATTGGAATACCGTCTGGGCCAGTTGCTTTACTGGAATCAAGGTGCTTGATTAGCTTCGCGACCTCACGCACATATATTTGTATGTTATCTAGCGTGTTCTGTGCTGTGCGAGGAAATACGCGGAGCTGATGGCCTTCCTCGCATGGGGAATTTGCTGCACAGTTTTTGGCAAGTAGTCTGGCCTTGTCTTATGATGACGAGATAACATCTGGACCATTGATAATAGTTGGGATAGAACGCACGCTTCTGTTCAGGATCCTATTTGCTATTTGCCAGAACTGGTGGGAACCAAGCCGCTGCTCAGCTACTTTTTTTAACGGATTGAACATGTAGCGCTCTTGCATTGTTTTACTCTTTTGCAGTGCTTTCTTGCATTCCTGAATGCAGCTTTAATCTCAGTGCATCTATTACGTTGGTAGATATGAAAAAAACTGATTTCTGTGTGCAATCTCAGCAGCACATTCAGGGGAGAACCATGGCTGGCTGTTAGTTTTTTGTAGGAATTTTTGGATGGTATGAATTGGTTTATGCCTACTTGTAACCATTCGGTCAGGCGTGATACTATAGAGGGCACAGCCTTTTTAAACATGGAGTGGAGAGGTCGATCTGTTATGAATGTACGGAAGCTATCCCAGTCAGCCATAAAGTATCGGTATACAGTACGGTGAAGAGATACATCTGTAGACTTATTAGATTTAATTTTTATCTTAACTGATACAACGGAGTGGACGGAGGATCCCAGAGGAGATAGAACGGCATATGACCATAGCTCAGGGGAAGTGGATCGAAAAAGGGCTAGAAGGCTTGCGTACTGACCGGTAGTATCGGGCACGCGGATAGGCTCGCGAACAAGCTGGCTGAGGTCATAGGCAATGGCAAAATCATGACAGAATCTTCCCTCATCATCAGTCTTATTTGAATGGGTCAGACATTCCACATTGTGGATATTGAAGTCACCGCAAATGTTAATGTTAGCCGCGGGATGAATAGACAGGATGTGGTCAATTTTCTCAGATATACTCTTAAAGATAGTAACTCTGCTGTT
Organism: Euprymna scolopes; assembly: GCF_053919585.1. Lineage (NCBI taxonomy): Eukaryota > Metazoa > Mollusca > Cephalopoda > Sepiida > Sepiolidae > Euprymna > Euprymna scolopes. Next base: position 148,426,827 of record NC_136485.1, read on the forward strand.
GTGGGGCCATAGAGGGCAAATATAAAGGCGGTGGTGTAAGCAAGTGCAACCCGGAAGCAAATATAAGGTAAAATAGGGTATTTTTCTTGAGATATCCCTGCCAAACGGGAAGCCATCTTTAATGTAGGTACATATGCCATGACCATGGCGATCTTGGGGGTAAGATTTAGATGTTAAGTTAGAGTATGTATTAATTATGAACTCATCTAGGCAGCTGGTCTGCCCTATTCCTGTTTCGCTTTGGAAAAATATGTTTGGTTTTGTCTTCTGTAATTGGCTTTCAACCAATTTCTGTTATAAATTCGAACTAACATTTACCTGGAAGGTTGGACCGTAGACCCCTGACGTTGGAGAAGGAGACATTCTAGTAGGGGTCTACGTTGGAGGATGGGGTGCTAGGTTTATTCGTGTTTTTTTTTTCTTGGAGATATTTCATGTTGTGGATTTTGTGATTTGTGGAAGAGGTACGCATACTTGATTAGAGCAGTACAGCGAGGGGAAGTAGAGAGAAAAGACGGGAAGATTTTTTCTAGCACACGATAAGGTAAAGCCGTAACAATTACTCACTAGTATGGCATCGAAAGGCCCCACCACACACTAATGCATGGTCCAGAATCCATTCATCAAATACAATAAAGCAGCCCCAGTAATCTGCACCTGCTGATAGGACAGCCTCCTTAGTAATCCAAGTTTCGGGTCCCTGACTATCAGCCGGTTAACATTTTTCATATTTTGCTGTTTGTAGCGACACCGAGCCCAGAATTGTTTTTCTTGTGAATCTGGTGCAGGGATAGTGTAAAGCTCCTAAGTATATATATACACTATCACACATACATATGGGGCAAGAACTAAAGTTTAAAGAAAAATACATAAATTAATAAGTATTCTACTTAGTAAAAGTCGAAAGTCATGTAACAAAGAGGGCGTTGGTAGATAGGTATACCTTACACCATACTGTTTAGCCGTTGGAAATGTTGTATGGGAAAAGAGGAGGGCGGCAATTTTCCCCGCCGCTGTTGTAGTATTTAATCCCCTATTTCAAAGTCGCGGCAAATTTCTACGTCAATATCAGTAAAAATACTGGTTTCTGTTATAAATTCGAACTAACATTTACCTAGATAATTCGCCTGTCGCCCGTCTGTTAATTTGTGCATTTATGTTTGATGCTTTTCATTAAATTTTAATTGACAAACAGGATTACACGTTTATATCGAAACAAAGACTGCTTTCTGAGATAAATTCGAAGTAACATTTAACTTTTTTTGTTTTTTAAAAAAAACGTAACCTCACATTTCGTTGGTGTCGTTAAAAGAATTTTCTGTCAGGAGTGTGCTAATCCCTAACACGCTCTGGGCTCCTGTCTTGAGTTAAATGCCAGATCGTTGGTCAGTAGAGGGTAAGTATAATGAGGGGGAGCAACCATTTCTAGTAAAAACATACGCGCATGTATATATGTATACACGTACTCAAAAATTCTGTCTGTCTTTGGCAAAAAAGAATGAAAAAAGAATCAATCTTTTACGCTAAGTAACAGATCCCGCCAGTCGCCCGTCTGGTTATTTTTGCATTCATATTTAGAAGATTTTCACCAAATTAGAATTGACAAACAGAATGATTCGTTTATATCGAAATAAAGGATACTTTCTGAGATAAATTTGAAGTAATATTTAACTGTTTTTATTTAAAAAAAAAAGACGTAAATTCACATTTCGTTTGTTTCTTTAAAAGAGTTTTCTGTCACAAGTGTGCTAATCCCTAACCCTCCCGGGGATCATGTAAAGGAAAGAGTAAGGTCCGCGGCGGGGGATAGTAGTACTTTTTAGTACAAACATACGTGCATGTATACATGTATACATATACGCAAACATTCTGCTGTCTTTGCCAAAAACTAATAAAAAGAGTTCCTCTTTTCAATCAAGTAACAAAATCTGCCGCACTCCTCTGGTTAATTTTTGCATTTATTTTTAGAGGATTTTATTTGAGACCCTTACATGATTCCTCAATTTTATGCATCTTCTTTAATCCAAATTATGAATTGCATGTTACGTCTTGTTATTACGACTAATATTTATATATCATTATTATTTAATATTATAAAAAGTAGTAATTATAGAAGCCGCCGAATCATTTTGTAAATTAAAGAAAACATAACTAGAATTATGTAGGCATTTTGTTTGTCTTCATACAAAGTGAATGTTTCAATGAATAAATAATGGGGCTTATGCCGTTGACGTTAAACATGATATATTCATATTATGTTTTTTAATAAGAGTTCATCAAATAAGAGCAGAATTTATGCACCATCCGTAAAAGACGCAATAATTAAGTTGGTGAAGGATTGCCTATTTACTTTCGAACCTTCCTTAAATGGTTCTAATCTTACACCTCACCTTTAGAGGATAATGATCATAATCCTCTACTTCTGACGAAAATGTTGTGTGTATAGATATTTAAGTTAGTGTAAGAGCTTGTATTATGCATGAGATCATCCGGAGATCTTTTTAATATTGTAAAAGAAAATGTTCGAGTTCATATGACATAAACACAAAATATGTTTTTTTCCATTGAACAGGGAAAATACCTCATGCAGATTATGAAAATCGTAAATGTTGCAGCGCTGACTGGGCCGAATTGGATAACTTTTCATTGATGTTTTTAGATGAGGGGTCATTTCCCGCTTCAATTTTAGAAATATACTTAGCGGAGTTGATGTCTTGATTTAATACAAGATATCTTTCAATTGGGACGATAATGCAAAACATCACAGAAATCCTTAAATCAATGTGGCGACACAAGTATTAAAAGGCGGATAATTTATCCACCGCAAAATCCGCCAGCTTCTGACCGAGCGACAATACGCAATCTTATAAAACTTCTATTTAAAATCGAAACGATTTAATCCAAATGAAGCCCACTATTTCGGATAATGATATTAATGTCTTTACTATTTATAAGACACGCAAATTATGCAATGAAATTAGATATATAGTTAGGATTTTCTCTAAGAAAACATTTTGTGCTAGACTAAAGCTAGAGTGAAATTTAACTTTATGTAAGATTTGTTTAGATTTGCATAAGGAAAGATACTGGCCACATATAAAGCTTTTTTGTATGTATTACATATTTGACTCGCCCACATTTTTCTGCGATATACCTCAGACATACTTACTTCATTGCGGGTAAAACGTATTCACTGTCATCAGTAAACGGATGTATTATTCAATATTTAATTCACACTAAGCGACAGAAAAGGATACCTGATATATTTAAATTGTTTAATTGACAAATTAGTCTTTGCGTTTTTTTATAACTTTAAAATTAGGTTATCAAGAGTGTATATATTCAGAACATATAAATATGCCCATTAATAGATTAATAGGTATTAACAATATTATATTGCCAAGGAAATGGTTGCTGTTTTAATTTTTAAAATTAAGATTGACATGTCTCGAGTAAAACAAAAAGACTCTTGATCAAAATAAGCGACATTAGAACAAACATAATTTTGCCAAAGTAAAAACAAGTATATCGGTAACGTAATGATCTTGCGTTCAGAAGGGGAATACGACAGTGAATGCGTTTTTGACATCGCTTATGTTTTAAAAGCAATCCTTTAACAGAATGTTGTCAAATGAGAAGACAGGAAATAAATAAGCATTATACAATTTTGTAGTCTAATTCCTTCAACGTGTGCAAACTCAGTGAAGCAACCTGCGGTCGGCCATTGTGGTGGAGGAGAATTACGCATATTCAGTTGAATGATGGTAGGTTTAATTTAACAAATTTGTCGAAATTTTGTATGCATTAAAAAATAATAGATTAGACAGGTCGTAAACAACTAAACAGAGAGTATGACCATTATTTTTGTGCAATTCTGTTTTCAAAAAGTGCCATGGATCTTTGTTACCGTCTAATCACTAAGCTGGGTGTATCTGGTTGTCGAAATTAACCCTTTATTTATCACACGTAACAACGTGCTGAGAATCCGGCTATTCTTGTGCCGTAAAAAAAAACGATCGTTTCTTTTGGTTGTCGTTTTATGCGCAAGGTACACATGAATTAGTTTTTTGTTTATTTTACCAATCACTCTCAAGTTGTACTATATCGCCGTATATTTCATGACTATTAAAGAACCAAGCCATTAAATAGTTGGGCGTTGATTGGGTTCCACTAAAGCTATAATTTATCATTGTGAACATCTTATACCAAACAACAACGCTCATTATCTTCAAGACTCCGGTCGCCCCCAAGAGATGTCTTAGACCGCCATTGCATTGTCGTTCAGTAGTGATTCCTGTGACAAAGGATTCGTTGAAATTGGAAGATTTTTGGTCTATCTTGAATTTAAATAACATAGATGAGCGAATGTGGTTTTATTTCCATTTTGTATTCAACGTTCTAAAAAAGGCATTTTTAAACGATTGCTATATAAATGATTAGATAAATTTGATCAGTGTTCTTTAACTATACGCACAGACACACACACACACCCATATATATATATATATATAGGTATAATATATATATATATATATATATATATATATATATACTAGCTGTACTCGGCCACGCCTTTCTGTGGCTCAGTTTGTAAAAATGGAGCAGACTCCTCAAGAAAATTGCATTTTGTTCGTTTATTTACTTTTATTATTTTTTGCATTTTTTATCAATAAAAGTCGTTGTTTTTTTTTTCTCCCCCAAAATTATATTTTACCATAAAATGTTAGGGGAAAGTTTTTTTTTGTTTTTTTTCAGGAAATCTTGCACATTTTTTTAAAAAGAAATTTGGCAGTAAACAGTTTTTTTTAGAAATCGGAATTTTTATTATAAAAAGAACATATGAATGCTTTATATGAACATTGTAAATAGTTAGGTGAAAGTAGAGAAAAGTTGGTTTTTTTTGTCAAGAGACTGTACAAATATAGAAGTGTAAGCCATTTTGAGTTTCAGAACAGTTTCAGATGGTTCGCTGTTACACACAAGTCCTGTGTTTGTAGTAGACAGTTCCACAGAACAAAATATTCTTACCGTGTTGAAACCCGGGAAAGAACATGAGAAATTTCTCCAGAAAAGGTTTAGTATTTATAAAGCAATTCTGGTTTCTGATTGCTTGGTAGCAGAATGTGAATTTATTTGATTCCTCAGTTATAAGCAGAATCGTTTATAAATAGAATCGCCCGATTGTGTGGGATCATACCCTATTATAAGCCTCTTATGATGGAGGGTAGTACAAGTCAAGGATTCGTCACTTGACACTCAGCCCAACAGGTAAGGGGCCGGGAACCCGCCCAGCACCTGTTGGACTTTGGTACACCGCCTGGGTAATACATAGGAGGTCCACCCTCCCAGGTCTTGCCACCGGGCTTTCCGGTGGGGTCCGTTTATTGCTTGCTGCCTCAGTCGCCCCGACTGGGGAATGCCGACTGGGTTACTCAGGCAATTTTTAAAATTGCAGGAGTGCCCCTTTTTTAGGGGAGCCTGCGGGTTTCCCATTTTCCGGCCTTGTTCCACATTATGCTGAGGTGGGCAGCATTTAAATAACTACCCCATTATAAATCTTTTAAGATGGGATGTGTCTCCTAGCAGCTTCAGCTGCAGGGAGACATTGTAGTAAATGACATGGATTCGTCACTTGACACTCAGCCCAACAGGTGAGTGGCCGGGCACCGGCCCAGCACCTGTTGGACTGAAGTACACCGCCTGAGTAATACCTAGGAGGCCAACCCTCCAAGGCCTTGCCACCAGGCTTTCCGGTGGGGCAAGTTCATTGCTTGCTGCCTCGGGTGCCCTGACTGGGGAATGCCGACGGGGATACTCAGGCAATTTTTAGAATTGCAGAAGTGCCCCTTCTTTAGGTGAGCCTGCGGGGTTCCCACTTTCCGGCCTTGCGCCACATAATGCTGTGGCGGGCAGCATTTAAATAACTAGCCCAATGTAAATCTGTTAAGATGGGATGTGTCTCCTAGCGGCTTGGGCTGCATGTAGACAGGGTAGTACATGCCAAGGATTCGTCACTTGACACTCAGCCTAACAGGTGAGAGGCCGGGAACCCGCCCAGCACCTGTTGGACTTAGGTACACCGCCTTGGTAATACCTAGGAGGTCAAACCTCCAAGGCCTTGCCACCGGGCTTTCCGGTGGGGCACGTTTATTGTTGCTGCCTCAGGCGCCCCGACTGGGGAATGCCGACGGGGTTACTCAGGCAATTTTTAAAATTGCAGGAGTGTTCCTTCTTTAGGGGAGCCTGCGGGTTTCCCACTTCCACCCTTGTTCCACATTATGCTGAGTAGGCAGCATTTAAATAACTACCCCATTATAATTCCTTTATGATGGGATGTGTCCCCTAGCGGCTTCGGCTGCAGGGAGACAGTGTAGTACATGACATGGATTGGTCACTTGACACTCAGCCCAACAGGTGAGTGGCCGGGCACCGGCCCAGCACCTGTTGGACAAGTACACCGCCTGAGTAATACCTAGGAGGTCAACCCTCCCAGGCCTTGCCACCGGGCTTTCCGGTGGGGCAAGTTTATTGCTTACTGCTTGGGGGACCTCGACTGGGGAATACCGACCGGGTTACTCAGGAAATTTTTTAAAATTCGAGGAGTGCCCCTTCTTTAGGGGAGCCTGCGGGTGTCACACTTTCCGGCCTTGTGCCACATTATGCTGAGGTGGTCAGCATTTAAATAACTACCCCATTATAATTCCTTTATGATGGGATGTGCCCCCTAGCGGCTTCGGCTGCAGGGAGACAGAGTAGTCCAAGTAAAGGAATCGTCACTTGACACTCAGCCTAAGAGGTGAGGGGGCGGCAACAGGCCAGCACCTTTTTGACTGAGGTACACCGCCTGGGTAATACCTATGAACTCCATCCTCCCAGGCCTGTTGGACAAGTACACCGCCTGAGTAATACCTAGGAGGTCAACCCTCCCAGGCCTTGCCACCGGGCTTTCCGGTGGGGCAAGTATATTGCTTACTGCTTGGGGGACCTCGACTGGGGAATACCGACCGGGTTACTCAGGAAATTTTTTAAAATTCGAGAAGTGCCCCTTCTTTAGGGGAGCCTGCGGGGGTCACACTTTCCGGCCTTGTGCCACATTATGCTGAGGTGGGCAGCATTTAAATAACTACCCCATTATAATTCCTTTATGATGGGATGTGCCCCCTAGCGGCTTCGGCTGCAGGGAGACAGAGTAGTCCAAGTAAAGGAATCGTCACTTGACACTCAGCCTAAGAGGTGAGGGGGCGGCAACAGGCCAGCACCTTTTTGACTGAGGTACACCGCCTGGGTAATACCTATGAACTCCATCCTCCCAGGCCTTGCCACCGGGCTTTCCGGTGGGGCAAGTTTATTGCTTGCTGCCTGAGGCGCCCCGACCGGGGAATGCCGACGTGGTTACTCAGGCAATTTTTAAAATTGCAGGAGTGCCCATTCTTTAGGGGAGTCTGCGGGGTTCCTTCTTTCCGGCGTTGTGCCACATAATGCTGAGGTGGGCAGCATTTAAATACCTACCCCATTATAAGTCTAAAATATTCTTCACTCATTAAGTATGCAAAAAAAATAAATAAAGTTGAAAACTTTCTCTCATTGACGTTTGCTAAAAAATAAATACAGAAAAGTTAGCTGAAGTGTTAGCATATGCTGCATCTTAAAAAGTTGGCTCATGCTGACAATTAAATAAAATAAACGTCTAAAAATTAGTAAAAATAAGTAAAATCATGAATGACGGCTCTTTAGGGGCAAGTAAGCAGGAACAACACAATCATTTGTGTAAAATAAATTATATTCGAGAAATTGTATCAATAAGAAAAAATACCTGATACGAAATGCAGTGCAATTCAAGTATCTTTTATACGTGCTGAAACTGTATGTAATTTATTTTTATTTCATTTCTTTTATTAAAAGTCGTCTTTCCAACAAATAACTGGTTGCATATCGTTTAACCATTGGCGACTTCACTCTTGGAAAATTGTATAACATATCTATGATTATCACTCACTCTACATCTGGGAGTGCAACTTGAACTTAGGGTTAGTGCTAGATAAGTCATTTTTAGGTGTGTCAGAAATTTCGTGAAAATATTGAATAATTCCACCCCGTTTTCCAAGCTTATAACTCCTCGAAAAATGTAATTCAAGCCCTATTTTTTTCAATTAAAGGGGCAAGGAACAACGTTCCATTAAAAAAAAAACGAAAAAAAAAACCAAATACGTGGTTTAAAAATAGTTTTAAACTTTGGACTTTACAGTTAAATTTCTAAAAAACACTACTTTTTGTTTAAAATTTTAATACATTATTTATTGATCTTTTATCTTCAATTTGCGATAAATAACACTTTGGTGAGTAAATTAATTATTTACTTTTTAATAGACATTTCAAAATTGGAGGCGTGAATTAATTCGGCCTCCTGTCTCTCCAATGTCATAACTACAGTAAAAATATAATTCAACCCCAATTTCTTTGAATTACAGGAGCAAAGGTCAAGCTTTCATTTAAAAAAGACAAAAAAAACACGTGTTTCAAAAAAAAAGTGTTAAACGTGGAACTTTACCGGCAAATTTCTAAAAATGCATACTTTTTTGTTTAAAATTTGAATATATTATTTATTGATCTTTTATCTTCAATTTATCATATATAAAACTTTGGTGAGTAAATTAATTATTTACTTTTTTATAGATATTTGAAAATGGGGAGCTTGAATAAAAAATCTTTGTCTAAAATAGTATATTTAGTTTATTTGAAAGAGCATAAAATTCTACATTGACCCTGAAAATACCGTACAAATTGAATACACTGAAAAATTTTGATAGATTTTTAAACTTTCAAAATTGAAAATACTGAGCTCGTAAAATTCAATTAATTTCATTTCTGTTTTTTTTAAAATAAAATAATAAAATTTCTATTACTTTTTATGCAACTTTAATAGTTTTTTGGTAGTATAATTCATAAAGAAAATACCCACCCCACTTTTAAATGAGAAATTACGATTTTTCTTTTTAACATTTTATTCGCAGTTTCGTGTTAGGGGTGGCAAAAAATCATACAAACATTCTGATAGAGCTAGTCATTTAAGCCTCCTTACTCCTTTAGCGATAAGCGGACATTTGTTTGTTTGTTTTTTTTTTTATTCAGTGTGTAAAATCCACATTGAACAACCTATTTGGAAATTAGAAAAATTAAAAAAAACAAAAAAAAAGCTTTGTTTTAGCACGTTAAATGTATTTAGGTTGGTATATAATGAAATTCTACTGTGTTTGGTATAAGGATTTCTTTTTACTGTTGTTTCTTGCCTTTTACAATTTTTGACATAGGGGGGTCCCTTTGATCGTATTTTAACTGAACTACGGAGGTTTGAATGCCCGGGCTTAAATGTACTTGGAAAAATCGATTTTATAAAGAGATTTAAGAATTGTTAGCCGAAAAAAAAGGGTAAACACCAAACCAAATAATCAATAAATAATTGTTATCAGACGCAATAAAGGCTACTTTTTTGCTTACATGAATGAGTTTATTTTATGTTTTAAAGTATTTTCAAAAGATTTTCTTTATTTTTTAATCAAAAATTGCGGGTGTGCGGGTGCAAAATATCTCCAGATTTCTAGAATTTATCGCTAGATTGCAAACAGAGTCTCCAGATCTAGCGGAAAACACGCTAAATTTTAAACAATGGTCACGTGACGCAAGCGGGGATAAATAAGTGTCCATAAATAAAAAAGGGTCTATCGTTAACAAAGAAAACCACCTATTTTTATTGAAAAATTAAGTATAATGTTTTAATTAAAAAGAAATATATAGAAACACGCATGGATACAGTAATAATATTATGCCAAAATGTCGAAGCAATCATTTTTTTTTTGTTATTTAGACTATTAATTTCGAACGAACCAAGAGTTACATTTATATATATAAATATATATATATATATATATATACATATATATATATATATATATATATATATATATATATATATATATATATATATATAGTAGGATTATCAACGAAAATATTTTGTAAAATACATAATTAGAAATCAAAATTAAAATTCCGTAAGAATGTGCTTGCCAACCTAATATCGCGTTTCATCAGCTAAACGTTAGAGTCCAAAAATATTATTAAGGCCATATTCACTGCAAAAATGAATCTTTCTTCGGTATACCGCGCGTTGTTTAATGAAAAGAAAAATGAAGCTGGATATAGCTTCAGTCACGGATATAGCCACATATACAACTCCAAATTGAATATATAATAGCTTTAGACCGAATTCAACGTTAAAAAGTCTGTAATGTTTATTAAATGTCTGGTTGGATCTGCCTTAAGAATTTTAAATAACAAAATTCCGTTCGGTGAAATAGGTTGAGAATTAACTTTAACAAAAATTAGTGTACACGTAGCGATTCTTTTCCATAACCGATTTTATTAGTGGTATTTCTCAATACTCGCTTTATGTAATAAAAAGAAAATTGAATATTGTACATTAATGTGGTGATCTGTGGGTGCGTTTATGAGTCGATCTATTAGTGGAAAATGCTGTTCATGCAAGACCTCTTACTTTTGGTTATTGCGCTGTTATGTGATTTTAAATTATGCCCTCCAATCATTGCTTACAAACGAATTACAGGGTGTTCCAAAAGTCTTGGGCACATTCCAAGTCCGCATAACTGCTTAATTGTGAATGATAGTAAGATGAACGCCGTGCCATTTTAAAGCTAAATGCATTAAGTTTTTTGTAAGGATATACCAAAATATACCAGATATATTTTTAGTTCTAGAGATATTCAATGTCAAAATGTGCCCAATACTTTTGGAACACCCTGTATAACTTACAGTCGGTATTAACAAACCGGGAGAATTCGGAGCAAGGTTCTGACCCCCAACGGTTGTATGTAAAGATTCTGCAGGTAAAACAGGAATTAGTGGAATAAATATGCCAAAACGTGTCGAACGAATATAGTTTTTCCTTAAGGGAGAAAAGTACAAATACGAAAGATTATATTACGTAAAATATCAATCGGTTATGTAGTCCTAGTAAAATCGCCAACTGGTCCAGACTATTTGACTGTTTTTTTTTTACCTTATTAGTCTCATTCGTGATAAAGTTGCATGCTTTCTCTCCAGGTGTATATTAAAAGATGGTTATGAACAAATCCATACCCGAAGATATTTTTTATCTGTTGGAAATAAAAGAAGGTATGCATGGAGATTATGCATTGAGATAAAATTTGAAGTAGAACAGGGGCCTTGTTTATGCCATTTATTATTTAATATTAATAGCAATGCTTACCCATACAATATGTCGCGATTGATGCAACAAATAGTTTATCTTTAATCTGTTGGAGTGTTTGAAGAGAAGTCCTTCGGAGGTAGTCTTTATCTAAATTTATTGGATCTTGATTATTCCCTGATTATTTATACGTATGAGACACACATTACTTCTCTTGTTTAATTCGGAAAAACATTAAAACACTTATAAATTAAGAAATAGTAAACCTATTGGCCATTTATTTCTAATGATAATGGTTATAGAACAAATAACTTTATTTTCTTGGAGCAAAACCATAATGTAACAATCAGTTATTCGTTACTGGTGTTAGAAATTATATTTATTTATAGAGGAAAATAAATAATGCTAATATATTTAAAACATGTAATAGTCCTGAATGTAGTTGCATAAGTAAATTGAAATATTAATAAAAATGGAAGTAGAATCTTGAAAGTTTTACTTGGTTTGTTATTTGACAGAGTGAGAGAGGTCTTGTGCAAGTTTTTTTATGCATGAACTCAGTAGACTTTCGATTACATTTGACTAATTTCATTGGGGGATGGTGCTGTAAATTTATATTTAAAATTTTTAATTGCATTATGGATGTTCATTTCAGGTTTATCATATATCTCCCCCGATAAGTGAACATTGATTGTGACTTCTTTTTACATAAGAATCATGACCTAATTATTCTCTGGTTAAGGATACAATTGAATATTTCAGATTCCTTCCATTACACTTTTAGTCACCGACCTTGAAGCACCCTAACCATAATGCGATAGAATAGATCGTAATAGGCAAAACTAAGCTTGCCAATTGTTTGTAAAAAGTCTCACCTTAATGTAAGTGTTCATTTTATAAACTGTCGCGTTTCCCAATAGTTTTCATTTGACAGTATTACATTCTTTCAATGACATTCCAAACTAATTCACAGTATTTAAAATTACTTTAGTCGTAAATACAACTCTCCATAGATTTCCCTTGCGCTGATAGAACAATGTACAAAGCATTTTCTAAAATAAATTAGTATTTGTATGTTTAGATTTTTTAATTATATTTTAGATTTACAACAGAAAATTTTCTTTTTTTTACATTTTAGGAACAGCCAATCGAGTCGATTTCATAGCTAATAAAGTCAGAATAAAATCTCGCATAATGTGTCTCTTTAAAATATTTATATAACTATCTCTAATGATGTAAAGAAATTCTGCCTTGAACTGCATACTTCTGCATAGAAATGAAGCAGCTACAGGCAGCCACAATTTTCAGGTTGCAGGAAGGGTGATTAAAACTGTGTACGTGATTTATAAATAGTGTGATTAGTTTTAGATAGTAACATTATAACCTTTCTTGTACTATTATTAATCAGAGTCGTTTTTTTTCCTGTAAGATCCTTAGTCACATACAGCTGATATAATTAAACAGGAAGATCATGGTTGGTTTCAGACAGCACTACTAACAAAAATTCATCAATGAAATTTGGTTTGTTGAACATTTTTTCAACTACATCTTCTTAATCATTGATGTCGTAGTTGAGAAAAGGTCATATTTTAGTTAGTTTATTTATGTCTGATTACTTTTGAAATATTCCAATTGTATCGTCATTAAATCTCTCCCATTATATGAAAAATATAAAAACCTCCAACGAACAGAAGCAAAATTGTGTGTATATAAATATATATATATATATATATATATATATATATATATATATATATATATATATATATATATATATATATATATATACATATGTGCGTGTATGGGTATATATATATATATACATATATATATATATATATATATATATATATATATATATATATATATAAACCACCCAGTTTTATCATTTGTTTTGTATTTTGTGGTAACCTATATTTCATGGCATTTACTTAAGTGTTATCTTACTTTGCTGGCTCAGCACTTCTGATGCAGTTAGTTCAACGATATATACAATACGTATTAACAATCTTGTTTATGCATTTTTGTATTATCAGAATGGATACCATTTGTTCGTCAACGTATTCAGCTAGATAGCACCCCGCACGACGGAACTTAACACTAAGTGTCCGTTTCTATTTTGGTATTGTAACCAGAAAATTTTTTTTCGAAAATCCAGCTTCGTCTATACTTTCCTGGAGCGAAATGAATTCTAAAGTAGACAGAAGTATTACATCCGATGTACACAGCTTAGCATTTACAAAATTAAATAATTGCATTCACTTCTAAAACTCATTTCTTCCTTACAATAGTAAAATAAATACAGCACAAGGTTAGTATAAAAACAACTGTTTTTCTACAACATATGATATGATTTAAAAAGCTATTATCAAGTCACTTATTAGTATAGGCGTATTAAGTAACTGAATGGTAAACTGTATAAATAATGATATAAATTCGTTAACGAAAAATGGTTTGGTAAATAGTACAGACAGTTGTGTTCCGTCCAATATATCTATCAATATAATGTTCTATGATAACTTTCAGACGACGTGAATTGTTGCCCTACAAGATAAACCACAGCTTATCAAGCCCGGGGAACACTCGAAGATATGGTTTAATACGTCCATGGTTGGCATCGTTATCACTGTATAGGAACGGTTGCTAATGGAAACTTGTTATGATTTTACTATTTGATTGTAATATTTGAATGAGTTGTGAATATTATATAAACAAAGATTAAAAAAACAGCGAGAAATGTTATACTTCCGTGAATAACAAATTGTTTTTTTTTTAAATGTGTAGTATATGAATTAAGGAAATTGAATTGTTATAAAGAATAAGCCGGATTAATTCTTTCTAGACGCACTATCAAAATCGTATTAGATTTTGATATCAAAGCCAGGACAAAACATACACACTATGCTAAAGTTATTCTACAGATAATTATTACACATAGGTAAACAAACACATACACAAACACAGATATATATATATATATATATATATATATATATACATATATGTGTGTGGAGGGGAGGGTGTATATATATATATATATATATATATACCCTATTCTATTATTTGTTTTGTATTTTGTGTTAACCAATATTTTATGGCATTTACCTAAGTTATATCTTAGGCATTAGTTTTCTCACTCTGCTTGCTTACAACATCCAAAAAGGTAAGCAAAAAGTTCACTCAGGCGAAGTCCACTGGCGAAGGGGGGTCTTGTGGTTGAGGCAGGTGGAGGATACCACTGGAGGCCTTTAGTCGGTACTCTGCACAGTTGGCGGCGTAGTGGGTGATGACCGTTCTTGTGTAAAATTTTGTGAACATTGCACAGTTCGTGTCCTCTAATATGTGGCAAAGATATATTTTCTAGAAGTAGCATTGCTTTCCCTAGACCGGGAGGGGGGCAATAAAAGGAGCCTTAAAAAAAGCTTGTTCACACAAAAGCTGGTCATCTTACTGCTGTTGACTGGCTATCCAATCGTGCAGTCGAAACAGAAACTCAATTCGAAATACAAAGCATGCGTTCAATTTTGGAACGTGGAATGTTAGAACATTGCTTGATAGTGATGGTTCTTTCGAGAGTAAGACGGCGTTAGTTACAAAAGTACTTAAACAATGCCACATTGACATTGCTGCCTTGTTTGAGATACATCTTTTGGGATCATGTGAATTGAAAGAAATTGGCGAAGGTGACACGTTCTTTTGGTCAGGTCGCAAAGAGGGGGAGAGTCATAGTTCCGGTGTTGGCTTTGCAATATAATCCAATTTTGCTGACTCTCTGGAGGCTCTTCCTCGGGGCGGTGACGATCGTTTAATGACCCTTAGAATGGGACTCACAGCTGGAACGGGACTGACACTGGTAAGTTGCTATGCACCAACTCTAAATACAGAAGAGGTAGAAGCCACAAACTTCTACGAAAATCTTGGTGACAGAGTAAGAAACGTAAGCTTTCATGAACACATCTTACTAATGGGAGATTTCAGTGTCCAGGAAGCTTCGGGCTGGGACACATGGGGAAATATGATTGGGCTCATGGTATGGGGAAAATAATGACAATGTAATTCGCTTGTTTTCATTTTGTTGTGAAAATAGGCTCTTCATTGGAAATACTATGTTTCAGCAGCGAAATCATTGTAAAAGAACATGGATGCACCCAAGGTCAAAGCTTTCCCATGTTATTGACTTTGTTATAACCCGGAAAAGAAACAGGAGAGATATTATTTTGCGTCGTTCATTTCATGCCTTATGTTGGCTGTGGGATCACGCCCTGATTCGATGCAAGGGATCACTGAAACTACGACCTAAGGGCAGAAGTCATACAATTAAGATGCCAAAGCCATTGAATATGTAAAAACTGAACACTGAAAAGAAACAAGAATTATCTTCTAAGTTAAATGCGAAGTTAAACGAAATTGTTATAAACAATGATATTGAACAGTCCTGGAAAAAGTGGGGGATGCCATCTATGAATGCTCAAGCGAAGTACTAGGACTTTCCAAGAGGGAGCATCAGGATTGGTTCGACTAAAATGGCATTGAAATTCGGGGTATTTTAGACCGGATGCACTCTTCGCACAGGGCCTGGGTATCAGACAATAATTTTGCAGCGAAGATGTCGGATTATCTCAGTGTCAGGAGGGATGTTCGGCGCCGATTGAGGAAAATGAAAGAAGATGGGTGGTCTGCAAAAGCCTCTGAGCTCCTGGCTGCTTGTGATGGGAAAGATGCGAGGGTATTTTATGAGGGTCTGAAAGAAGTTTTTTGGACCACACGCGTTATGGGGACAGATGACACAGCCTTGTTGAATGATAAGAATGGCATCTTTAACCGCTGGAAGGACCATTTTGAAGTAGTGCTGAATTCTTCTTCTGCTGTTGACAATGATGTTTTGAGTTCTTTGCCTGAAAGAATCCAAATACCAGAACTAGATGTGATTCCTAATTTTTCTGAAGTTCTTGCAGCTGTAAAACAAATGCTACTGAGAAAGTGTGAAAGTGATGATGGTATAGCGGCTGAAATATTCAAGTTTTGGCGGGGCACTTTTGAAAAAACTTTTGGAGGCATTCATCAGGATCCAGGAAAGCGTTTCTGTACCTCAAGATTTCACGAACGCGACAATAATCCATCTCTTCAAGAATAAAGGAAAGCACATTGATTGTGATAACTACCGTGGAATATCACTGCTCTCTGTGGCTGGAAAAGTACTAGCCATGGTCAGTTTGAACAGGATAATCATTCATCTAGTGGACAAAATTTGTTCTGAGACGCAGTGTCGTTTTAGATCCGGAAGAGGACCCATGTACATGATATACTGTTTACGCCAAGTTGTCAAGAAGGCACGTGAGAAAAATCAGGATGTGTATGTCGATTTTATCGACTTACCAAGGCGTTTGACTCTGTCAACAGAGTTGCACTTTGGAAGGTTTGAATAACGTTGGAATCCCTGACAAAATGTTAACTGTAATAATATCCTTCCACGAGAATATGGAGGCACGTGTAAGAGTAGACGGAACTTTCTCCGAGGCATTCAATGTAAGAACCGGTACGAACCATGGTTGTGTTATGGTACCTGTGCTCTTTGCCATCTTCTTTTCAATCATGCTCGAGCATGCTTTTAAAGATTACACGCAAGGTGTCCATTTTGAGTTTAGAACTACTGGGGTTATTTTAATCATCAAAGATTCGAAGCTAAAACACTAACAATATCAAAATGGTTCGTGGTTTTCTTTTTGCAGACGATGCTGAACTTGTGACCATTCATTTGAAGAAGCACACAAATTAGTTGACAAGTTTTCTAACGCCGCAAAAGCATTTGATTTGACAATTAGTATTACAAAGGCATAAGTTATCTTCCAACCAAAGACCCAATTGGGTACGAAAAACAAGTAGGAACATTGGTCAACTACTTCCTTCAAAGTGATTACCCCCTTAGAATAATTAAAGAATAAATTAGGAAAGCAGAAAATAGAAACAGGATAAATTTACTCGCATATAAACATAACACATCATCCCCAAAATCCAATCGTATTTGATTAAACCAATGACACAGACAAACTCCACAAACAACTTAAACACATATTCAGACAACTGCAGCCTGCAACTGATCCAACCCTCAATAGAATATACAACACGGTTTCACTCAGTACAAGAAGACAATCCCCAAATCTAAGGTCACTTCTAACATCCACAAAAATACACCACACTTCTGCACCACTAGGAAACAATTTATGCAACAAACCCAGTGCAAAATGTGCACACACATTAATACTAGCGACACATTTACACTCCCAGACACAACCACTGAATATAAACTCCCTCCGCTCAATTGCGATAGTCCCAATGTAGTTGACATAATATATTGCACTAGAGTCACAAAGGGTAATTACGTCGGGTAAACAGGCCGAGAGTTCCCTTTACGTTTACACAACCACAAACAAACAATCAGGGATAAATCCACACAGCACACAATAACAATGCACTACCTCCTCCCAGACCACAGCATAGACAATATGCAGTGTGTACTTACAGCCTCCAACTTTCTGCCACAGAGAAAAAGAAGGCACCATGAAAAGAAACTCATTCTGAAACTTAACACCCACATCTTCGGTCTCAATAAGGAGTTGGGACCCACTAAATGAGTACTGTTTTCATAAAAAAATAGAAAACTACCAAAGACAGGGCACGGGGCAGAGTGAGTATGCACGGTGGAAAAACGGCTAAGTATCCCCCACTAAAACTTAGTTTTTGTTTACGTAAGGTCTTCTACTCAATTTTATTTTATTTTTCAGATTCCACACATTTAAAGTTCCGACATATATTTAAGTTCATTTTCTAAGAACGCACAATTGCGCCCACAAATGCACAGATGTAGACACGGGTGCGCCATCCATCCCCACTTACAAACCCAAATACTATAGTATCCCTCTCATGATATACAGGGTTAGATTTATTATTATTATTATTATTATTAACATTATTATTATTGTTATTATTATTATTATTATCATCACAATAATAGTTATTAATAGCATTATTATTATCATTATTATTACTGTTCTATTATCATTACGACTATCATTACTATGATTTTATCATTATTATTATCACTATTATTATTCTTATCATTTGTCCTATTATAGCTATTGATATTACTATTATTATTAGTATTACTATTATTATTATTATTATGGTTATTATTATTATTGTTGTTATTATTATTACTATTATTTTTAATAGTATTGTTATTATTATTGTTATAATTATTATTTTTAATATTACTGTTATTATTATTATCGTGATTATGACTAGTATTATCACTAATATATGTATAAATGGGTGTACGTGTATGTGTATATGTATATGTATATGTATGTGTATATATGTATATGTATATATATATATAAATATATACATATATAATTATTATTATTATTATTATTATTATTATTATTAATTTCACTATTTCTGCTACTGGTGTTGTCATTTTTATTTAACTCCTCCTTTAAACATTGCAATTCATTTTTAGTTTCATTTCCAACATTAAACGTTATTAACCTCTGATTTCTCTAACACGCATATCGAGCTCCCAATTTTTTCATGGCTTCTTATTTGGAAACAATGCTTTCACTCTGGGTCAAGCACTTACTGTATGCATGTATGCATGCATGCACATATAGGAGTATGAATGGGTGTGAGAGAAGAAAGAAAAAGAACAATCCGAATACTTTAATAAATGTTAATATGTTTGAACAAGAATAGAAAGAGTTAAGTAAATTATCAAAAGAATATCCTCCAATTATTTAGTTATTTTACTTCATTTTATTTATTTTTTCCAACATTAAATTTTTGTATATATCAATTAACGTAATCTACAGTAGCGTTTCAAAAATAAATAAACGTGGGTACGTTTGTTGGTGTGTGTGTGTGTGTGAGTGTGTATGGGTGGGAAGATGGGTGCGTACTTGCAGACAATCCAGACAACCTAGACCCAAAACAAATACATAAGTCCAAGTTCTTTGAAAAGACATTCTAAGTCGCACCCATTTTGCTTATCATCTACATCTACTCGTCAATCTCCAGCTGTATATCTGAACACGTCCATAAACATGAATGCGCGTATCCTGTGTATATATATATATATATATATATATATATATATATATATATATATATATATATATATATATATATATATATATATATGTACGTGAAAAAGCATTGGTGGAAGTGCGCGAGTGTGTATACATGTATTTTCACGTATACTAGTGTGTTCGTGGGGTGGCGTGGAAGGACTTGGTTTTGAATAGAGGCCGCACAAATTGCTGACAATTCCAAGAACATGCTGGAACGGGCATATTCAGATAGAACATGACCTTAATGGATACAGCCGTGCCCCTCCCTCCCGCTGCTAACTCTGCCCGCTCACTCATGTTTTCTATCATTCACACTGAGGAATCTCGAAGGATCGGTTGAAAATGTTTGCTTTTGAAGGAAATATTCTTGTTTTTTTTTAAATACTTTTTGCATTCATACACAGAAAATAAATACAGAAAAGATATAAACATTCATATATTTTTCGTATTGATCTTTCATTCATATATATATATATATATATATATATATATATATATATATATATATGGAAATAAAGCTACACTGAATATTCCGCGTTTCATCCAATCGAGGACTCTTCAGGCTTACTCGCGAATTCTGTGCATATATATATATATATATATTTATATATATATATATATACATGCATATGCATATATATGTGCATATATATGTACATATATATATATATATAAATTAACAATATAAAAAAAACACTGACCTAGTTTAAAAACATATTCTTTGTCCGATAAAATGCATGCCCACTGGCTGATGAGAAGGATGCGGTGGATACTAGAAAGCTGATTGGCTAACTAAAATCTCATTAGAAGAGGAGCATATAAAAACGATAAACAACCGCAGAATTCGCGCGTTAGCCTGAAGAGTCCTAGAGTGGATGAAACGCGGAATATTCGGTGTAGCTTAATCACCATATATCTCTATATAAATAAAATGAATCATGTTTCACGTCTGATTTTGACATTAATAGGATAAAAAATCAAGATATTTCATGCAAATATAATATGCACAAACGGCAGAACAATATCTGAGATGTGTTATAGGCTTATTATTTCTCAAATTCCTCGATAATCTTAGATTTCTATACTTTTTCTGCTGAGAAGTCACGGTCAAAATCGGTTAAGATCAATGGAAGTGGTAAAATATTTTCTCTCTAATAAATTCCTCCTCCCCCTGCCACCACTTAACACCGTTTGGAGATCGTTCACAAGGAACAGTTGAGAAGAGAACACCGGTTTGGCTTCGTAGTTCTTTCATGTGAAGTTATTTAAAATCACTAAACTAAGCTGCAGTGCTCTGTGGCGTAGTGGTTAGCGTGCTGGACAATTCACATTATATTTTCACGTGCGCGCCGACCTACCGTAGTCGTTTTTTTTTTGTTTTCCTAAACAACTGGAATGAACTTTTCTTGGTGGTCGAACTGTTAACGTTGCAGATGTTTGGGTTTTTTTTCACACTTTATTTTCATACTTTTACTCATGACTCCGGGTTTGATCCTTCCTACTTACCTACCATAACATTTTTTAAAACTCCCCCCCGTCCCGAAAACAAACACTCGGGCAACGCCGGGTACCCCCGCTAGTATTTTATAAATTACTAACTAGCTCTACCTACGTGTTGAGCAATTTTAAAGTAAATACTTAAAATTTACGCATAAATCTATACTTTCGTATCTTAATTTTATGTGAGTAAATTAAGTAGTTATATATATATATATATATATATATATATATATATATATATATATATATATATACATCCAGGCGCCTACTACTGCTCACAGTGAATTGAACAATCAAACTTCAACAACACCTGCAGCCGTCTTAAGCCTTATACTCTCTATGTGACCTATGGAGGAGTAAAGACATGACTTTCTGATTAACAATTCGAAATCCTGAAGTTGTTATCAAAAATGAATTCATTTACTTTTTAAACAATATATGCTATTTTGTTTTCCATAGTAATGTGTTAAAACTTTAATTTTGTATTCCATATTTCAACACTGCCTTAAATAATGAATTTCTATATTCGACGGCACACGCGTCGACCAATGCTCACGCTATTCACATGCAATAATTTATTTGTGTTGTTTACCTTTTTTTCTATTCAATTTTCACCCCAAACAAGGCACAGTGCCACTTTGAAGCAGGGCGCTACTATTAGGGGCGTAATTTGTAGGGCCATTATGAAGGGAGATGAGGAGAAATATGTTTGTTGACATTACAATTGAACTTCTGCATGTCAGTACAGTTGGGAAAGCAGACTCCCAGAAGGGAGTTCCAAAGACCTGCAGTTCTGGGGAAGCAACTATTGGAGTAAAAGTCTTTCTTGCACCTAGGGATCTCTACCGTAACGGATTTTATTAGCTTGTCGTGTTTGTCGGAAGTAGTTACGTTGAGGAGCTACAAGTGTTTGCAGTTCGTCAAAGCATTCGCCGTTAAAGTATTTGTAGAACAGGCAGAGGGATCAAATATCTCGTCGATGGCACAGAGACAAGGCTAGATGGCAGTTCACTCTCTTTTGGACCCTGTCCAGTTGCTTTCATATAAAACATGTAATTATAGATATTACCCGTTCCAGTCATTATATAAAAAAAAGAAAAGTAAGTAACATCCTAAAAATGTATATAGAATTGAGTACACGCGCAAGCACAAAATATAGCTTCCGCAAGCAGAGTCGAACCGCTAAGAAATAGGGAAGGTGCAAAAAACGGAAACGATATAGTAGACTGTCCTATGGTGAAACATCGTTTTAAAATATTTCCGTTTAGTTGTACAAATATCCTCTAATCAGCTTGTAACTAAAACGGTCTCGTCCGGTCGATATCGATAACTCGCTAAATGGAACCAAAGGCGTTTCTACTGCAAAATTCAACGAACATTTTATTTTTTCATGTTCAATATTTTAGTGTTTAATCATAAAACAAAACGTATTCAATCATTGCAAAACTTTATCCTTCATTATTTCTTCTCGAGACAAATACTTACTTTAAAAGTAGACAACAATATTATTTGTATTCATCAATTTGTTTAATTAGAAATTATGAAATAAAACATAGACAGCATAAAAGTTGTTAATTCACAAAAAAAATCCGGTATTTACTGTAAAAATAGCTTATTCGTTTTTTTTTTTTTATTTAACGGGTTAAGAAAAAAATGTTAGTTATTTTATATTAAGAAAAAAAAAAACCAAAGGTGTCTCTAGATTTTTTAAAAGAAAAAGAAGGCGCACGTTTTAGTGAGTTTAAAAGTCTCTAAGTATCACAAACGCTGTGTATCGACTATACTAATCAAATAATCGGTAGTTTCAATTTTTTTCATGTATAAAGAAAACAATTGTTTTCAAATGTAAATAAAATAAAGAGTTATCAAGCTTTTTGAAATTAAAGAAAGATTAATGATAATCAACGTGAGATAACGTGCGGGAAAAATGTGTATACGATATATGTACTCACAAAATGTGTAGCGCGCTCGCTAGTATAGTTTTATTGTACTAATTATTTAGATGAGTATCTTTCTAATGATGATTTTGCTATTTTTGGTATATACCTATGTATCGTTATTTATTTTATTCATGTTTATATATATATATATATATATATATATATATGCATGTATGTATGTATGCATGTATGTGGGGGTGTATATATATATATATATATATATATATATATATATATACCATCATTTGTGTCTACAAAAAATATATATATATACAATTATGTGTATATATACATATATATATATTATTTAATTATTTTAATTATATAGGAATCCCTGGTTTTTCCGTAGAGGCCGGAGAGGTAAATATTTTTCCTAAGTTTCCCCCTATTATGACACGTTAAAATGTATTGTTTTGGGATCAAATCAAATCATGATTCAAATCCATGTCCAAGGAACATATATCTAAATTTCAATTGTTAATACCTAAAATTGGCGGATGAGTTTGGTAGAGTTCTCAAAACGCAAATCGTTCAAGTGTGCCCCCTTTAACAACCACATTTCTGGCTGAAACAGATTTCAAAGATTTTCGCAAATGTCAAGACATTTATATTATATTTCGAGTCTGAAGACTGTAAATTGACAGAGTAAATGTGTAGGGAAATGTACAGACACACGGAGAGGCACTTTCACTTTTATAGATATATAGATATAGATATATGTGTGTGTGTGTGATTGTAGAAAGAAAGTGAGAGAGAGAGTAAGATATATTTTGCAGAGAAAGAGAGAAAAACAAGATTGTATTATACACGGACATAAAAATGAGAACTAATTCATTGTCCTGCTTTGTCACAATTTCCCCGGAAAATCCTGTAAATATTTCGACATTTTATCTCAAATTTATGAGATAGAACGATAAATAATTGTTGTATAATCTTGCCTCCGCCTGATTAACATGAAAAAAAATTCGTCGATTTTTTTCTGTTTGTACTTAATATAACGATACGATAGAACTGAATAGAAATGTCATTCAAAATTGAGGCTATTCTTCAAACATGATTTTCATTCAAATGTACTAGACGAACTCTTATGCATTAATTGTTGAATTATTATTATATAGAAATGAAATTGATGTATTCCTTTTTTTACATTTGTTTTTTTTTAAATAGAGATACTCAATCTTTTTATTACAATTATGAACGGACGATATAATATCGTAAGATAAAATAAAGAAGTATCCAAATAAGATAATAAGCCAGAAACTTTATAATAAACGGAATAAGTTATAGAGTAATTCATGGCAAAAGGGTTGTTATGTATCGTAATTGTATAAAGAGAGTATTTAGTCGATTAGTATTTTGGTCGGTTGTTTGGTTGTTTTTGTTTTACGGCATAACAACCCTTTTAGATTATTTTATGTCGAATCCAAATATTTTGAAGAAACATTTCCTTTATAGAATATATTTGTTGTTTTCAATTCAGTTTCTATTTAACCCATAGTTGGGACCCTAACAGGTACTACCACTCCGGGTCAGAGTGGATCTGGGAGCAATGGCAATTAAAAGGTGGCTCCAAATTCCCCAAAGCCCGCAAGCTGGGGTCTCACCACTGGATATAGTTTAAGGGCATTAGTATTTTGAATATTGAGAGGACTATATGATTGTCTAATGAAAAACTCTAAGTGGACAAATCGAGGAAATGTAAGAGAAAGAATGTATTAAAGTTATATAGATATAAAAAGAGCTAGCAAAATAATGAACTATTAAAAAGAGAGGCAGTATGTAAAGTTGATATATATATATATATATATATATTTATATATCGGATATATATATATATATATCCATTTATTGTCTATGATAAGACATAACACCAGTGTAAAACATAGTAATTTATAAACAGCTGACATATGCAAATAGGTAAATATATTTTATTTTATATAATGGCTATTGTTCCATAAGAATTTAATCAGAGGCGCTAACAACTATTTTCTACGCATGCCTGAGCATTATAAGAAATGATCTAGTACTTATTTTTCTTACATCTCTTGATTAAATAGTTTTAGGCAATAAAAAGTGTTCGTCGTAGAGATGACATTAAGAAAAATGTATCTGATCCAGCAGGTGCAGGTTCAAAAATGATGTTTTACAATATAACTCCGAGTCAAGTTTTACGAGAAATTCTACAAATCAATTACCAGAGAGAGGATAAATACACGTGTTTATAATTCTTCAAACAATAGTAACGATGTACAAGAGTTTTTTTAATTGTGTCCATTTAGTATGACAGCGAAGGTTATAGCAACCAAATCTTTCTTTCAATTGGGAGAATAATTGAAAGGCACGTACATCGTACGAAAGCCGTTCATTAAGTTTTGTGTACTATTTTGCAATATCATATGTGTTTGTCCAGATTCAATTTGAGTTAATATTGCATATCTGATGTTTATAATTATACACGCATACATAGTGCACAAATAAATCTTGCTGTGCTATGCTAAAAACGTCTGGAAGATCAAATGGAAGTATAATTGTGTGACCATGTAAATGGCCCTCGTTTCAGCATTATTCATCTCCTTAATCGTCTCAAAACGACAGCTTCAAAGGATTTGTTTGTGAAATAATCAAAATACACAAGGAGTGAGGTCTGGACTGTAGGAAACCTTATTAACTGTCTTGATGCTTATCTTTGTGAAATAGTCTGTGCTCGGGAACAAGTTGAACAAAATTTTCTATGACACTCTTCTTTATCCACCACATTCCCAATTTTGCGCAATTTTTCCTCGAGAATAACTGTGTGTACAGTTCCTACACGGGCATCAAACTATGCACCCATTGTTTCTATCAACACCCGACGGTGCTTACAAATTTTTGTAATTTTTTTGCCAATCACCCTGTAATTCCGAATTCCGCACTTATCTTACATCACAAGTACTCGATTCATGTAATATAGTTTAAAATAGTGACAAGCATTTCTTACTCTCGGTAGAAATTTTCAGATTAAACACATCATTTTATTGCATATTGTATTCTAATGTGTCCCCACGTCAAGATTGAAATTTTAAAAGTAACCAGGTGTGATAATAAAGTTGTTGTAGGGTTTATTCCATTTCTCGCTGTTGCTGCTCATTTAAGCCTACAGTTCTGAGAATTGGCCAGAAATAGAGCAATAACATACTGAATTGTTTAGCGACTGTGCCAACTGTCAACGTCTGTAGAGAAAATTTTAGAAACTTATTGATAGCGCTTTGTATTTTTGACAATAGAAAAAATTCCATCTAATATGTATTGGAGGATATATGCCTATATACATATAAATTTGAGTTTGACATAAAAAACCCAATCTTTTCATTAAAACCCAAGTAAAGCGAATCTCAATTATATCTTGAATAATCAACCGATTATGTACAGGACACTTCTGTTACATATATCATTTTATACGGGCTTATGTTATTTCTGTATTTTTACTTATTAGATTATTGTTTTAATTTTGCTATTATGTGGATGCTATTTTTTTAATTGAAGGTGTTCTTTATGATATGACGGCGCAAGGACGAATATGGAAGATTCGTTCTGCATTACATGGAGGGAGTCTTTTACATATAAATCTAGTAACGTACAATAATTATGAAATATACATATATTTTACAAGATACATGTAAAACAATAAATAAATAACAATTGGCTGGTGTTAGAATGCAACCATGAAATGCCATTGTGAATTATCTTATGCAAATTAAGTTTATTTTTCCATAATAATTAAAGGTATATTAATAATTGATATTATTGTCATCGCTTTTTTCTTGATTTAGCTCTCAATATTAAATCTGAATTCTAATATTGTTAGTTTCGATGAACGTACTTTGTGAAACGGTGTAAATACGAATTTTCGTTAAGGCAAATATTGGGACAATTTTTGCAGATGCTCGCTGAAATAATTTCCCACAATTCACGGATATAGAAAATTAGGTATGTGAACACAGTGCTCTTACATAAATATCCACAAAAATACAACACAAAAGAGGTGCGTCTATGTACACGCGGTCAATATCAGAAAAAAGCAAATCCCTCTGCTTTATATGACTGAAGAAAATTAATACCTAAGACTCTGGCATATACAAACGGTTTGAATCATATTGTTTTTCATTTTCAAACATCTGTATACATGGGATTATATTCATAGGGATTTTAGAAAATAACGTACACGCATTCTTGTCTTTAATATGAATGTACGTTTCTCTTGATAAAGTTGGCATCTACTACATATAACAATATAATGTTTCATGCGAACAAAATTTTCGAGACAAGGCGACATCATTTGTTTAAACACGCTGTTTTACGGCGTACACATTCTCTTCTGCCAGAATAATAATTGCAATGAATCAATCGCATTCAAAATACATAGAAAAATTAAATACGACTAAAAATGTCATTTATATTTAGATAAT